>NC_080190.1:151729568-152032599 GCF_030028045.1 Hippopotamus amphibius kiboko | reverse complement strand
GTGCATTGTTAATTATAGTGGATGTCAATTTCCAATAGATAATTTTTTTTTTTTTGCCTCTGCCTTCTTATCAACTGTTATTGTTTTAATGACAATGTGACAGACAAAGAGATCATACAAAGACTGGGGGATGTGCCAATGCTGTCATTTTCTTGAACTTGTGCATTTTTAATACGAAATTCAAATCATAGTTTCTTTGCAGGAATTCTCTCAAGCCAATTGTTTGTTTTGTGAGTTGTTTTTGAAAATGAAATAACTTAATTCATAAATAATTGCAAAACATAGCTGGCACGCAAGGGAGGTGCCGTATCAACCCTTCCACACTGTGAACACCCGGCTCTGTCCCAGGTTTACACAGGGTGATTTTTCCTACATGGTGAGTGAACAGCAAGACAGAGATTAAGTAAGAACATGTGTCAATCCACACTTTAAATATTATTAAAGTTAACTCCTCTTTTTTTAAGGTTTTGTGTGTACATACACATATATTAATGTAAGTTCATATATTTCCACCCCACATCTCAACACACACACCCACTCTGAGTTTCAGATATTCCACTTTGGAGATCACTCACCAAATGTAACGAAAGTAATGACATCAGTAGTAGTGTAGATACAAATGATAACTTGTTTAATGAGCACTTACTAACTGCCAAACCCTGAGCTAGACAATTACAGATATTCAAGTCTTACAACATCCTCAAGCAGTGTATTTTTTTTAACTGCATTTTATAGAGTAAGAGAAACTGAAGCTTAGAAAGAGGAAAATTAGGCCTAGAGTATTTGAGTGTTTTACCCAAGATCTTAGTATTTAGTGGCAAAGCAGGACCAAAATATCCTGTCCCCCATGAGATCATGTTCTTTCTGTGCAAAGGAGAATTTAGCAGAGAATATGCTCTTCCCTACGTAGAATTCTCTTCAGTGGAGGGTCAACTTTACACAATATCTGAGTCAGGAATCCTGATCCTTTGATATCTGCCCAGTCACCTGTTGCTTTTGGAATTTCTTTAACAGAGATTAAATTTTTTTCTTTCACAATTAAAGAAATGGTGACCTTAGACTGGCTCATTTGTACTAGCATGTAAGTGAGAGATACCTGATTCCATCTTCCATTGAGAAAAGTGGGAAAATATGGGACCAAAGGCTATTGGGTACTGAAGTTTGGAGAAAGTGTCAGAGCCCAAAAGGGCACAAAATGGGAGATTTGAATGCCTGAATACAATCTATGTCTAATTTTTACTTTTGCCTCAAGCCAGGTCTACAAAGCAAATATGTCGTAAATTTGATGTCCTTTTATATCCATTCACTTGCCCTGTGTTATTTGTCTTTCTGTGTAAACCTCTGATCACCCTGGACATTTGACTCTTCTATTTCCTTTATCAAGAGGCCATCAGCCTGCTAGGTTTTGCGGTTCTGTGGTTTCTTTACTGTGTTTTCACTGGATTCCTCTTGCCCTTTTTGTCCCCTTGTCATCTGTCCATGGGAGGAAGCGTTCTTCCAATTTTCGATTGAAATTACTTTGCATTTCCCACAAACCTGATATTTGTCTCGCTTCTCTTATAAATTATTTACACTGGGAAGGCTGAATCATGAAACTGATGCTAAAAATAATGTCATTTTCATGTGCTGATTTTAAAATGGATGCATAGATCATATTCTACTCCCTACATGTACGTGTGTGTGTGTGTGTGTGTGTGTGTGTGTGTGTGTGTGTGTGTGTGGTGTCAGTTTACCTTTGCCCATGTGGCTCCCTGGTCTTTGTATATGATAGGAGATGGTATGGCACTCTTCACATTCATTGACCAGTCACGGTCACCTTTTAAACTCAACAACTGGTCTTTAAATGGTTTGCTATGGGCCAGTACCTAGTAGACTCAGTGGGGGCTATATAAAAGAAAGGCAAAACTCCAGGCACTTTTCTAAAGGTGCCATCACCTCTAGAACTTTTCTAGAGGTGATGATAGACAAGGCTATCACTATAATACAAAGCAAAGTCTGCTAGATTTCTGGGAAGGGAGCAATCACATTTGACTGGGGAGACTGGATGAAGGTAGGATGCATACGCTAGGGGTACCTCTTGGCCTGCCTAGCTCTTCACAGCTCCCCCAAATCACAAAGGACCACCCCCTTCTATATATGAACCCTGGCCCTTTGAGGAAGTTGATGCAATGTGGACACCTGATCCAGGCTAGAGCCATAAGCATCCCTTCTTCAAAATTTTGTAATTTTGAACTGAACCACAGAACATGGGGTTGTCTGAATGTGAGCCATGTAATCCTGCAGTTATTTAAGCGCTTGGGCTCTCATACCAGCCTCACTGAATTCAGTGCCGTGCTCTGCCACTGACTAGCAATGTAGTCTTCAGAAATCTGTTTAAACTCTTTGTCTTTAGTTTTGTTATTTGGAAAATAGGAAAAAGAAATGTGAGCTTTCTCGTACAACTACTATGAAATGTACATCAGGGAATTTATTTAAAGTGTAACATACTGCATATTCAATAGATACAAAGCTCTTGAGATCATTATCATTGCCGTTGTTATTATTAAAGAGATATCTCATGACTACCACTGGTAGGTCCCTGAAGCCACCCTGAGGCCTCCCCTCATCAGGGACTCGTTAATCATCAGCTCCTTTTAGGGTCTTTCAATATCCTTTTCCATGAAAAAAAAAAAAAAAAAAAGCACATTTTAGAAAAAAAGCAAATTTTTTTGTTGTTGAAGTTTATTCTCAGTTGTCTTTTGTTGTTTCAAACTAAAAAAAAAAAGATCTGATAAGGCAGTATAACTTGAATTCCTTTTCTCCTTTCTTATTTTCTTTCTGTCATTATTGTCATTCCTTGTGGTCATTTTCACAACATTAAAAAATTTTTTTAAATTCAACTTTCTCCACATTTTTGTTGTATATCCATATGCATTAACAAAATTTGTTAACTCTGTAAAGTTTGTAACACAGATGGCAAAATAAAATAAAAAACAAAACAAAACAAACAGATGGCTGAAGATGACCTAAATCTGTAATGGAAATTTATATGTATATAAATGACCACATTCTATATATCATTCAAAATTAGAAGCTTCCTTATGCTACACTTCCATAGAAGCCTTACGTTATTCAGAAAGGGAAATACACACAGTGTTCGCAATGATCAACGTTATGACTACCTTTGCAAAGGGGTGAGGAGGTACAGCTATGTGATGAAAAATTCAGATAAAAAGTAGTTGGTCTACATACACAGGCAGATGCATGCACACAGGCACAAGTCGTCAAGCTCAGCCAACCTCATGGCTACAACTAAGGCATTATTTTGAAATCAGTGGTTATTCTGCTCCTATAGGATTTTTGCCCTAGAAAACCCACCCTTAAGAGTTATAGTAGTTACATAGAATCCTATACCTAGAAACCATACTCTGGATTTATATGAAATAACTGAATCAATCACATTTTATAATTTTAATTATGTATTACCTAATGCTTCACAAGAGAATTACCTCTTTACTTTATGAAGTAATCCAATTCTGGATTTACCATACTCTGGCCTAAGTTTTTATTTTTTCCATGTTTATTTGTCTAGAGTTGGCTTCAGTCTTTACCAAAGAACAAAATAGCAACAAAAACAAAATATGAAGCTAAAAGCATGGGATTTACATTTATCAATCGATAATTCTCATTGGATAAATACTCCAGAAGAGATACTGCATTTTAAGAATTTTCGCTGTTTGAAAAACAAACAACAAACAACAAAACCAAGATCAACAATTATAGTTATCTTAAGATTCTTTCTGTGGCAAAGGAAAGAGACCCAACTTAGAGTAATATTTAAAATAAAAATGAGATTTGTCGGTATTAGTGATTATAAAGTCTATATGGTGGCTGCCTTGACCCCCAACTGGATTCAGGTGGTACACATTGTCCCCAGGGCTACCTTACACCTCTGCTCTGCCTCCTCATCTCTGGAGTTACCCTGACTCCAGGCACTTATTTCAGCCCCTTGGGTTCCTGCTGCACAGGCCACAGTGAGATGTTGTCTGACCAAGGGTTAGACAGGGAGAAAGGTAAGTGGGTGAAATGCAGTGACAAAGATAAATGGCTGATACCCTAAGTTTCCTTTTTTTTCCATTTTTTGGTTCCATAAATATGTGGATATCATGCAATAAAAATAGCTGCCATTTATCAAATGCTTACTCACCCCTAGTATGATGCTCGGTCTGTAGGGTGCATGTGGGGAGTTTGTGAAGACGAAAAAGGGATCAGGGCCATCCGAGGAATTCAAGTGGAGAAGCAAGAGGCTGGATCCTTCCTCTGGACCTGGAGCATTGGCTTTAGAAAGGCCAGTGGAGATTAGCCAGGTTTCAGCTTGTGGCCGTGTTTCCATCACACTGTCTCCACATCTCCCCATCTTTTCTCCAAACTTCTCCCCAGGAAACTCAAGCCATATTCTTCTTAATGTAGCCACAAGTTTCTATAGAGATACCAGATATAGAAACATTAAGTAGGTATTGAGCAAAATAAAATAATAATAATAATAATTAACAACAAATTTAAAAAGAAATTTTTTGATGTACTCTATTTAGATTGCACAGCTTTTTATTACACTACAATTTTTCAAAATTTCATATTCTACTTTCAAATGAGTGAGAATATATATTTTTAAACTACAAATTTATTTTATATTGGCTGAACATGCAACTCGCATTCAAATTTCCACAAGTTATGTGTAAATCTAAAAGAAAATAAATTCATCCATAATGCTTTTTAAATAGAATGTTAAACCAGTTTCAACAGATATGAAATAGCATGTTTTTGCTAGAAAATAAAAATATTTTCACTCTGTAAGGATGTGGTTACCCTGGAATACACAAATATCCCATCTTAGACAATAACTTAGTCATAAAGAAAATTTAGAAGATTTTTTATTCCATGAGAAAAATATCCAGATTTAAATTACTTCAACCAAAGGAAATTTCTTCAAGTTAGCCAAACTCAAATCATTCACTTCACAAGATGGTTAATTTTCTAAAGGAAACCACTTCTCTTTATATGGAATTTCTTTTGCATACACATTCAGGGCTTCAAAGGAACAATTTTGACTATATGAGTTGATCAGAAGCATTTTCTCTGTCTGAAAATATTTTTATGCTGGAGAAAAAAAATAAAATGTATTTTCTCCCCTTTAAAGAATTTGGAACTACATTAAAATTTTAAATTCTTGATTCAGGACTGTCAGCCTTTTTTGATAAAGCTGTCAAGTATTTCTTACCTTAAAAGAACAATGAGACTTATGAGAAAGATGAAAGCCAGGCCATGGGCAACCTTACTATGTAGAAATTTAAATATTCAGCACCGTTACATGGTTGGAATCTATATCGCTGGTATGCTGTCCTGTATATCAGGGCCATTCCTTTCAGCCTCTTGTGATCAGCTGCACAGTTGCATAGAGTGAAGCGTTAGTTGGCTTCCCTACAAGGGAGTGTCAGCTCACTGAGGTACCAGTGTATTTTGTACAGTCAGAGAGGGTGCAGGAGACTAGTTGAACATAAGTCATGTTGTAACCCGACAGTGACTTTTAAAATATTATATTAGAAAATACAGATAATCATGAATTTCCTAAATTTATTTCCTGGTTATAAATTTCATGTGCTAGATGGTCGGAATAATTTATAACTTAGTCTGGCCTCATTCTGTACTCCTCCCTCCCTACCAAGCCCTGCAAAACTCCCAGCAAACCTACCACAAGGGGGGCTTGGATTTGCTATAAATATAATACTGATCATAGTCGAATCCTTGAACTGCTTGTTGGTTATCCTTTGTTATCAGGTTGTGTAATACTGAGTGTGCACCAACCATAATGTGTTGGATTAACATTTTTATAGGTTATATTTGGATACAAAATAAAAACTGTTCATGCATGCTCTGACCTGGTAGTTCCTCATTCAGAGGGCTTTGGTAATGGGTGGCCACTTTCATAAATTAGAAGCGGCCAATATAACCTGAAATGTCTATTGGTTCCACTTTCCCAACTTCATGACCAGTAGAATGTAAGTTCCCACAGAGTAGGAAATTATTGTCTGCTTTGCTCTTGCCATGTCCTCAAAACTGAACAGTCCTTGGCACATAGAAGGTGCTCAGTAAATACAGGTTGAATGAACAAATGAACGAAAGAAGAACAATAAAATAATTCTTGTCTTAACAAGATCCGTATGAAAAAGAATTACGAGAAGATGCTAGGAAAGTGTCTTCCCTAAAGGTTGTTTGCCAAATAGGCTAGATTGAAGATAAAATATGGGTTTTATTTTGTTTACCAAAACTGATTAATAGTGACTTTCTTGGACACTATGCGGAGAAGAATCCTGTGTCTCATCCAAGCTCCGGAAAAGAGTCCCGTAATCAATTGATGATATCTACTGTGGGACGATGGTGGCCCACATCATACATATTTGCTGTTTCTGGGGTTGTTTCCCCCCTTGCTGGGTGTATACTATCCAGACTTTGCCATTCTGAGGATAGGTTCTCATCTGATTGAATGAATCCCATCCATTATTGATGTATGTTGATGCTAAAGGTTTATACGGAAATTATTTCCTTTTCCCTATAAGATTCCATCACACTGACATAGTAGCCAGTACAAAAATCTCTCGAAGAAACCCTGTCTGCTATAGAAACCTGCCTTCTACTCGAGGGTGAAAGGGGGTGTAACATTCTTTTCTGTGCTGCAAGTTCTATGAGAACACTAAGGTAACACTCTTTCACCTATAACACAGCCCCAGGGCTCCAGCCTCATTTCAGCGTTATTCCAAGGTTCCAGGATGGTTGTCCAAGTCTGTTGAAACCTGCTTTCTTATAGTACATTTTCCCTATTTTCCTTGTTCTTTGCCAGAATGAACAAAACTGATTTTTATCATCTGTCAAATGGAGCAAGATATGGTGGGGGAAGGTATTCCCCATACTTTCAATTTTTGTAACAAAAACAAACAATTAGGCCATTGGTTGTCTGCTATGGGGGAGGTTTATGTTTCTAACATTGCGTAACACACTCCTATCTAAGCAGATTATAAGCAGGGCTAAGGTCAACACCAAGGTTGGCAATTTTGCTTAATTCAGATGGAGCCAATAAACTATATTAGAATCTTGGGAACAGCAGTCTGAAAATCCTAAATCCTTTAGAAGTGTGGCCTCCCTTTTAGGGGGCATTGAGTGATTTTAAGAGGCTTTCTTGGCATTTCCAGACATATTGAAGGATAAACTGTTGTTCGGTTCTCTGGTCACGTGTGTGAGCGTGCAAGGCAGAGACAGCCCAGGTATTCCACTGCAGATGTGTTTTGCCAACATCTTAGGTTTGCTAAGTGATTCAGACTATTTATACAGTCACAAAGTTGCGTCTTCTCTGAGTTAAAAAACCACCACTGCAAAATATGGCAGATCACAGAGTGGTTTATAACCGTCTTAGCCTGCAAATTCAAACCAATATTTTTTTTTTATCAGAATTAGATCAGTCCTGCCAGCTCAACTTTCCCTTAGCCAATGTTATTTCTATGACACTCTGTTTTTATTTCCACTGAAATTGACTCAGACTACATAAAGCTACAGAACATTTGCACACTTTTGATATGAAGAGTATTTTTCCTATCTTTTTTAAGACCTGCATTTAATTCCTGTTTTAATTAGACCATGTATAAATATGGCCGCAGTCTCCGGAATGGTCTCCTTCCCTTCACAGAAATGGCCTGTGGGAAACTGAATGGATCTGACGAGGGAAAAGATTAACCTGGAAACAAAGGCAGCCTGATCTACTGCTGTTTCACTGGCTTGTAGTTGCAATAATACGTTTATCTCACAAAAATGGGCTTCTCAGGTCCCACCAATCAGATGTTTTGATTGTGGAACTCATGCCTTTCATGGTCCTAGTAAGGTAGCCCTTATTGGGGCTTGTGGTGTATAAGTAAATACGCCTTATGGGTTGACCTGAATTCAGATGTTGTTGGATCGGCATCGGAAAGTGGATCTTTATTCTGCTCTGTTAAAAGCAGCACCCAGGTAACTTTCCCAGTTGCTGCTAAATGTTGCTGTGCTTCGGCATCACCTGGGGTGCTTGTGGGAAATGCAAATTCTTGATCCTACATGGTAAATACTTAACTGCTGCTTTCAGTGCAGCTGCCTTGGCCCTTAATTGTAGAAATCCCAGAGGGAATGACCTGAATGTTCCTTTACTTGGTATAAATTAATATTTGATCTTGTTTTATACTTGGGATTGATATTCAGCCTTCACAGAGAGATATAGCTAAACAAATTGTTAAAATATCAAAATATTTCCATTCAGGTTTCTAAACAGCCGCTTCCTTGAGTCCCGAGTAGCTTGTTTCCACACCAGCATCTCCCCTGGAATCCCTCTCTCCACCAACAAAAGGGTTCATGCCAGGCACAGCAGTTCCCTCTTAACTCTTTGCTTTTCTCAGCATGTTCTCTTGGGAGATTTAATTCTTATTTCTATAACAATCAAATCTTTGGCGGCTAATCATCAGCTTCCATCTTCTGGTCGTGATTTCTTCTGAGCTTAGAGCTCAGCTCCAAATATCTGTCTGCCTGGTGGGCGTTTCATTGGCACGTCCATAGCTAACAAAACCACAACTGTGTCAAAAAACAAATTCATCATCTTTTTGCCTAAATTCAGCTCCTCCTCCCAACTTCTGTCCTGATCCCTGATTCTTATTTATTCTGTCACCATTTGCCCCGTCAACTAAGCATGAAACTGAGTCATTCTTGATTCCTTGCTCTCTCTATCCAATTAGTCATCCAATTAGTTGAATTTTACTCTAAAATGTATCTTGCATCCATCATTTCCTTTCCATTCCCACTGCCACCACTTCACTGCAGACTCATTGCCTCACTTCTAGATAAACAATAATTTCCTTACTTACCGCAATCTTTTCCTTCATGCCACCTCCAGATGAATCCTCTGTAAACATCATTTGCCCGTGTCAAATTTCTATTCGAATCCCCTCAATGGGTCACTTCCTAAAAAGAAAACGCCAGTTGTCTCATACTGGCATGTAAAAATTGTGTGATTCTCAAAAGATTCTTTCAGACCTCTCCAGCCTAGACTTTTGTGGCAGATGTTTTATTAGATATTATATAGTTTAACTACAACTCTTATTCTCCATATAAGAAATTTAACTCCAGTGAAAAGTGCTGAGTGGTGCAACCACGATAAAAATCCAGTTTTTCTGACTCTTTCTACTACACCATGTTCCTGCCAAGACCCCTATAGAAACTCCAGACCCAGCTTTGTCACATCCCCTTTGGTTTCTGCTCCTTGCTGTTTTTCTCTTGTGGATGCTGCCTTGACTTTTCTCTTCCCTCTTCCTTATCGCTTTTCTGAAGCCTTGTTCTGATACAATTCTGCCTTAATCTTTCTCTCATTTCATCAGGGACCTCATGTCACTCTTAGTTGCCTGGTTGAAATTGGCTTTGTGTCTTTTGTATATCACCTGAAACCACAATACTTCCTCTTAGCTGAAGACTTTGCTTCCGATTTCATTGAAAAGCATTGGAGCAATCATAAGAGGATTTTTATGTTACATGTTACAGTGGTTCTCAATCTGGAATGCATCCTAGAATCTCCTGCATACTAAAAACACAAAGACAAAAACAACCCAACCCAAACTGACTGAGTAAGAAACTCAAGGTGTTCCTAGGGGGAATTTAGGCATTAATATTTTAGAATACTATACAGGTGATACCAATGTACAAACATGAGAACCACTGTTCTGCAAATCCCCATTACCATATTTATCCACCTGTGGGTATCTATTCTCTTATACTCTGCCTTCTCTTTCGATGAACTCTGAGCTTATGGCTGCTGTCATCCCTTCCCTGTGTGCACAAGATTCATCCCCTCTCATGGGTATCATCTCAATATCTATCCACCCTCCCTTGTTCTCATCAACATACAAATATGCTACGGTTTCTTCTATTTGGAAAAATAATAAATGAACTAATTAAGCTTCTCTTGACACCCATATCCCTCAGCTATCATCCTATTTCCCTGCTCTCCTTTACCACAGAACTCCTCCACTCTCCTACGTGAATTACTTTTTTCATCGTCTGCATCAATTTCCATGTTGGTAAATCCTTTGATAATTTTCAGTCCTTATCGTACTTGACTCAGCATCAGTATTTAATTCAGTTGATCACACTTTTTGCTTTGATACACTTGCTACCATTGAGTTACAGACCCTTCGGCTCATTTCCAGATTCCCTCTTACCTTATTGGCTATTCCTTTTCTGTCCCCTTTGGTGGTTGTTCCACATCTCCCCATGTCTAAATATTGAAGTCTGCCCAGAGCCAGTCTTGGACTTTGGCTCCTCTTTATCTATGCTCACTCCCTTGGTGATCGCATCTGTTTTTGTTTTTTTTTTTAACTTTTTTGAAGTTCATTTAAAATATAATAATCTGCAGGTATTTAAACCATACGATGTGATCAGTTTCGACATATGTATACAGCCGTGAAACGATCACCACCCCAATCTAAGATTACAAATATTTCCATTTCTCCTGAAAAATTTCCTTACTTCTCTTCGTAATTTTTGCATCCTTCCACTTCAGTTCATGGGCAACCATTGATGTGACTTCTGTCACTAGAGATTAATTTTCATTTTCTAGAGTTTTATATGAACAGGGAACTATACAATAAGTACTTTTTTGGGGGGAGAGCTGGCTTCTTTCACTCAATAATTTTGAGATTCACCCATGTTGTAGTATGTATCAATAGTTTCTTGCCATTTAATGCTGAGTAATAATTTATACCATACTATTGCATGGGTATGTTGTAATTTATCCACTTAACTGTTCTTGTACCTTTGGGTGGCTTCTAGTTTAGGGCTATTACAAATACAGCTGCTACAAACATTCGTGTACAAGTCTTTGTGTGAACGTATGTTTTAATTTCTCTCAGGTAAATTCCTAAAAGTGGAATGATTGGGTTTTATGTTAGATATGTGCTTAACTTTTAAAGAAACTGACCAACTGGTTTCCAATGTGATACCATTTTATATTCCCATCAGCAGTGTGTAAGAATTCCAGTTGCTTATGTGCATGCCAAGACTTTATATTAAGGCAAACTGTGCTCTGAGATCTCAATCTGGCTTGCCACTTGTTTTTGTAAATAATAGAGCTGTATGCATTCATTTTCTTATCATCTATGGTTGCTTTTATGCTATGACTGCAGAGTTGAACAGTTTTGACAAAGACCATATGGCCAGTGAAGACCAAAATATCTGGAATCTTCATGCAAAAAAAAAAAAAAAGAAAGAAAGAAAGAAAGAAAAGGTTTACTGACCCCTGCTTTATATGGTCTTTTTTTTTTTTTTAATTTAACTATTCTAATAGGTTATAGTGATTTCTAATTGTGGTTTTAATTTGCATTTCCCTAATGACTAATGAGATTTAACATCTTTCCATGTGCTTATTTGCCATTCACTTATGTGAATCTCTATTTAAATCTTTTTACAATTTGCATTTTTTGTTTGTTGCTTTTTGTTTGGTTTATTTCTTATTGAAGTATGAGTCTCTTGTGTACTTGTGAAACAAATCTTTTTTCTGATATAAATGATATGAATAGTCTTCCCCATTTGGTGGCTTGTATTTTAATTTTCTTAATGACATTTTTCTTAGCATAAAGCTTCTAATTTTAAGGAAGTCAAATTTATCAATTTTCTTTTTTATGATGAATGTTTTTTATTTCTATATAAAAATCTCTTACTATGCTAAGGTTACAAAGATTATATCCTATGTTTTCTTTTATATGTTTTTATCTATTTAGGCTCTGCTTTAGGCATGATGTCTGTTTGGAGTAAATTTTTGCATGTGATGTGAGATAAGGGTCAATATTCATTTTTTTTTCCATATGGATAGCCAATTGATCCAGCAAGATTTGTAGAAAACTCTTTTCTTCCCCCAATTGAATTGACATAGCAACTCTAACAAAACTCAATAGATGTAAGTGTGAGTTTTTTTCTGGATTTTATTCCATTCCATTGATACTTATGTCTATCTCTTGGCCATTACAAAACTGTCCTATTTAATAAGTCTTGAAATCAGGTAGGGTCCTTTTTTTCCAGACTTTCTTTTCTCATATATATTTTAAAATATTTTGTAATTGTTTTACAAAAAAACCATGATGTGGTTCTGACTGCTATTATGTTGATTCCACATACAAATCTTGAGAGAATCGACATCTTAGCAATTTTGAATCTTCCAATTTATGAACATGGTGTATATTTCCATTTATTTAAGGCATCATTAATTTAAATTTTTCCAGCAATTTTTTTTCAAAGTAGAGAACAAAGTGTTGTATACTTATTCCTAAGTATACAACATACGGGTATTTTTTTGGCATAACTGTAAATTATATTATTTTTATAATTATATTTTCCAGTTGTTCACTGCTAATATGTAAAAATATGATTTATTTTTGTATGTCTTGTTAACTTTCTATTTTCACTTACTAGTCTAGTTTTTGTTTTGAAGATTCCTTGGGATTGTCTATTTAAAAAATTATATCATGTGCAGATAAAATTTTCCTTCTTAATTTCTGATCTTTATGATTTAATTTTTTTTTCTTATTTTCTTGCAATGGCTAGGACCACCAGTAGAGTGTTGAATAGAAGTGATAAAGTGAGCATCCATGCTTTGTTCTTGATATTAGGGAGGAAAATATTCAACTTTTTACTCTTAGCTATGACATTAGCTGTGTATTTTTTCTAGCTTCCCTTTAACTGGTTTGAAAGTGTTCCCTGGAATTCCTAGTTTATTTATTTCTTGGCCTTTGATTTTTAACAGTTTGATTATGATATATCACAGCATAGTTTTCTTTTGAGTTTATGCTCTCTGAGATTTGCTAAATTTTTTAAATCTGTTAATTTGTGTGTTTTGCTAAACTTGAGTTTTCCACCATTATTTCTTCAAATAATTTTTCTTCCTTCATCTCTTTCTCCTTTCTCTATGGCATTTTATCACACATGTTAGATTGAAAAATACTGTCACACAGGTTCCTTAGGCTCTGTTTATTTTTGTTCATTTCTATATATTTGCTTCTCCAACTTTTGAGGCCTTTGCATATTCTGCCTGCTTTTGTGTACTTTTCATTGTCCTCAGGTGGTTTTTTGGAGCATTTTTTAAAAGAGTTTTTAGTTGTTATCAGAAGAAAGGTTGAATAGTGGTAGATTTACACAGCCATAGTAGAATCAGAACCCCATCATCTGGTTTTATGGCTTTAAATGCCATCCTGTATCTGATGACTTCCAAATGAATATGTCCAGTTCAGACCTCTCCCCTTCCCTCCCTTCAGATATTTGCATCCAACTCTCTGCCTCCCATCTCTAACTTTAATGTCTAATACGCATTTTTAAATGTTTGTCCAAGACTGAGCCCCTGCCACACCTAGATTCCTAAAACCTACTTCTTCATCCTGTCAATCTCTTTGGAGTCATCCTTAACTCTTTTCTCTCACATGCCATCTCTGACCATTAGCAACTCCTGTTGTCTTTATTTTCAAAATTTTTGAGTATTTCTGTTACCTTGCTCATATTACCACCCTTGCTCATGCCATCTCACCTGCATTATTGCAGTTGTAGTTGAACTGATCTCCTGTTTATAAATGTTTGTTGCGTTAATGGTCTCCCAGCCCTAGACACTTGACATTTGCACAATATTTAGTTGCTAGGACTTGCCTCACGGTGTTGACAAGTGAGTGATGGAAAAGGTGAATATCACGTCCAGGTAATTGGATCTGCGAGTATAAATTTAGGAAGCTAAAATCCACAAATCTTACTTAAATGGGCGGGACTCTCTCCTACGGTTCAGCCTAACTGATACTCCTGAATTTAAAAATTGTTTAGTAAAGGTGTATTCATATAAATCATGGATTATATTTGCTTTACTTAGAATTGGGTCACACCCACAAGCTGGGAGGGTGCTATCCCTAAATGTTTAAGATCATATAATCAGAGTCTCATTATCAAATCTCCTTCAACTTTGTATGAAGTTTGAGAGGCCTTGAGCTATTTGATTGACTAGTGGATTTGTTAGTGACTCTTCATAAGACTATCTACTAGTAATAGCAATCAGATGTTATAAGAATCACTTAGGGGATTTTCTGAACTTACACATACCCCTTTTCCTACTCTCTCCCTCTCCACTCTTACCAGCATTCTGGCATGTTCCCCAGAATGTATCTCCTAATCTCCGAGAGACAAGAAAGTTTGGAAAATTGCCCTAATTTTTTATAACTGCAAAACCTGTCTTCCCTCACCCCAACCAAACGGAGTACCACTGGTGATAATCCTGATTCTTTAATGGCCTTTGTTAAAACTTTAGATAGATAGATGATAGATAGATAGATGATAGATAGGTATTGTATATATGCAGTTAAAGTATGCATATATATACAAAAATATACACAAAGATAAGCACACATTATAAAATTACCTTTGTTAACATTAAGCCATGGAATCCATAAGAAAAAAAAACACTTAAGAAATTATTCATATGCAGAGAGACTAACTTTTGGGAAATTTTACAATCCATTATACTTGATAATAATACTTCTTATTCTTTCTGTAGAGAAAAATATTGCTTCACTTTTTCTATTTTTTTCCTAGGTCTCTGTGATGGGATCTAAGTTTACCATGTTTGTACTAGAATCTTTTCCCTTCATTTATATATTTATTCAGTCATTCACAAATATATTACTGAGCAGTTCCTTTTAAAAGGTCTGAAACAAAGACCATAATAATCAAAAATAAAGATAAAAGCTAACTGTTTATTCCCACCTCTAGTTATACAGTTTTTCCTAAGGATATATTATCCATCACATGAAGTCACTGCTTCAAAAATTTTATGTAAATCAGCTGACCTTTTAAAAATTTATTTTTGGAGGAGGGGGATGAGGCAGGGTCATCTTCTTAAAGTGAAAAAGTAACTTAAGTGCAAACCAGAAATTCAGCACAAAATCATGTAATATATTTTCTATGGACAAACATTAATGCACACAAAAACTGGGGAGAAATGTACATAAGAAGCATCACTTGATTTTAATTTTGAAGGACAAGAGGAAAAATTAATTTAAAAGTTAACCTAATTTTCTAACTCTAAAACTAGGATTATAAAACTTTCTTTTCAACAAATATGAAATGTGTGCATTTCAAAGAGGGAAAGAAATGAAGTGACAAAGGGAATAAAGAAAAGCCAAATTAAGAGTATCAGAAACTAAGATCTGAGAAAAAGAATCCTAAAGTTTAAAAGAAAGAGGCATCAATGTCAGGAGGGAATAACATGGACAAAGCAAGAGATGGGGAGAGGTAGATGGCAAAGGAAGGAGAACTAGAGTTGTGCCATTTCTAGTCGGGTCTTCTTCCAACTCTCACTGCACCTCCTCTGGAAGACCTTTTTCTCCAATTCCTCTTCCTACTCTCTGTCCTGCTATCATTTCCCACTAATTTTCTAAACTGACTTATTGTATCAAAACAAACTCAGTCCAGACGTTTAGACTGCCCATTCATGTTTCAGCCAGCAACTTTTAGGATCCAAATTAGGTATAATTTTGTCTCCTTTAGAAGCTTAAACACTCCAGTGACTCGGTTAGTTTAAGGCTTTTGTTGTACTAGAGTATCCCACATAAAGAGTGTATTGTAACTAAATCAACAAAGACTTCTTTGAAGTTTGTGGGGGAATTTGATGGGAAACCATAACTCTTCCGTTACTAGGAAGAGTTCTATATAATAAAGCTTCTCTTAAAATCTATTATATCATCACTTTGTTCTAGTTATAGAACATTTCTCATTTCTTTACTGCTTAGTTATTCTAGGCTTATAAATTCCAGAAAGACCAATGTCAGACGTTCCAAAGTGCTGTGTTTATAAGATCTGTATTCATAAGAGCTCCTTATAGTTGTTTAAATGTATTTAAATTTGATTTTCATATCTGTAAATAAGCTCTAGTTAGTAAGAATCTATGAGAATTCAGGAACAAGGAAAAGCAGTAAAAATACCAATGACCCTTCCATTTTAAAAAAAAGATTGTAGAATTGGGGATTAAGATCAAAGATGAACCATTATTTGGTTTGGTTTCTTTTGATTGTAGAATTGTGGATTCCTCCATTCTAAAATCTGCAAATCATTTAAACCCTTTATATAAATACAGCCCATGTTATAGTAATTAAATGCACTTTTGATAAATGCTTAAGGACCAAAAGCATGGCTACTGAAAACAATTCAGTCTAAGATTTTTGCTTTATTTAACATCGTGTTTAAAAGAATTAAGCACTGTACAGTTTAATTTAAATAGAATGAAATACAGGGCATGTTACTATCAAGATTCTATATATCTGTTTGATGTCTAATATATTTAAAAGGGATTTAATGTTTTATATATATATATATCTTTTGAAATTTGCATTTGAAACACATTACTTTGAAACTATAAGAGATTACTATTCAGATCTATGAATATTTAAAAAAATAGCATGTATTAGGCACACTGTAATTTTTATATTATTAACTTTTAATGTTTTACAAAAAAAGTTTTATTGAAATATTGCTATTTTCTTTGGTGATGGCAACGGAGATGGATACAAGTAAATGGAATCAATTACATTTTGGAGACAGAATTGCAAGATTCATGATGGATTTTATCTAGAAGGTGCTGATACAGTGTGTTTATAAGGAATGACGGTCTAGGTTCTGACTTGAATATTCTAGTGGATGGTGATACCATTTAATTAGATGGGAAAAACCAAGGAAAAATAGTTTAATACTAAGGAAAATGGAGAATAACATAATGAAACTAAGGAGCCATCAAAAATGAATTTACATGTAGTGATTTTAGTGATCAGGCCATCTACCATTTGTCATGTACAGTACTGAACATTTTTATTTTTACATCTGTCATCTTTTTCAATGATGTCAATAATCCTATGAGCATATGATGCTGATTTTATAAAAGAGGACATCAGGACTTAGGTAAAATAACTTTTTTTTTAATAACTTTTATTGAGAAACAGTTAACGTACAATAAACTGCATATATTTAGAGTGTACAATTTGGTTTCCCAGTCTCCCAATTCATTCGCCCCCCAACCCTCTCTGCTTTCCCCACTTGGTGTCCATATGTTTGTTCTCTACATCTATGTCTGTATTTTCACCTTGCAAACCAGCTGATTTGTACCATTGAGGTAAACTAACTTGCCTGAGACTAGTAAATGGTGGAGGAAGATTCACATTTAAATTTGATTGAAACCAAAAGCCAGCTTCTTCATGATGAAGCTATCACAAATATCACACAACAAAAAAGGTGATGGGTAATCACCTATATTATTTTAGTTTAGAGATTATAGAGATAAATATAGTAACTAATTTATGGAAAAGGAAAGAAATTTATTTCACAACAAACAAGAATTTTCATGGTAATTCTGAGCAGAGAGACACCACCAATTACTATTTCAACATGTAAAGAAAACTCGATTGATGCCAGTTGCAGATCCTGTGTTACAACTAGTGAAGAAAATAGAATATAAAGTCAGAGGGTTATCTTGGCTATCCTTGATTAGATCAGCCCTCACAGTGATGGCTTGAAATTATTCACCAGAAATTAATTTGAACGAATCAATTAATGAAGCTCTAAGTATTTTGAGTATAATTCCATAATATTCAGATAATAATCATTTCAAAATTCACTGGAATAGAGTCATGAAGCCAGATTGACAAAGCTCTGGCCAACAGGGCTGACATTCAGCTCTTTGTTAAAACTAATAAACAAATTTGCTGAAACTAGTAAAGCAACATGGAACATTGCAAAGCATCTTGGCCTGGAAGAATGATAGAACTGAGTTTGCCCCGAATGAGTTCTTGGCTGTGACATTTTGGACAATTAACTTTACTTCTTTGAACCTTACTAAATTGTTTGTGAAATAGTATGATAAATCTTGCAGGTACCTCTGAGCATTAGAGAGAGGATGGATACAGTGACCAGCAATATAATTTTAATTAACTCTTAATTTTGTACAATGATGATAATAATGGCAATAATTATTATTATATCTTAGTAGAAATGTGGTTAGGAGTTAGAGCCTTTCATTCACAACTCATTTTGGTGGCTTACTATATCATCTATAAAATGGTAATAATAGCTCATACTTCACAGGATTTTCATAAAGATTACATGAATTAATCACACAAAGGGATTAACTTTGTGTTTAAAATGTGTTTAATAAATGTTGCTATTGGTATTTATTGTCATATTACAGTCAGCATAATAATGCTAACAATAATACATCTCAATGGAAAATAATAAATACTATCAAAAGAGCTCTGTTAATGATAAATGGTAAATTTCTTAAAGAAAGAGTTTGGAGTTACCTCTTGAACATACTTAACCAGTCTTGGTGAATCTGCCTCAATTTCCATGAGAATAACTAACTTTATTTTCATGTTTCTTAGTTTCCAGATTTACTTTGTCTTTAATGAATTTGTGTTAAAGGATACGTGTGAAAATGGCTTTAGTGCCATAAAGGACAAAGTAAATATAAAATAACATTAAGTTAATGTTAATTAAGATGGAACGTTCTAAAATCTATCTATCTATCTATCTATCTATCTATCTATCTATCTATCTATCTATCATCTATCCCCTGTCTATTTACCTTCTCACTTACCTATGTTATCCATCAAATTTTTTCATCTTTGAAAGCACTTTCATGTACTGTTTTATTTTGTACTTAAAATAAGGCTATAAAATAAGTAGATAATAATTAATATCTCCATTTTATAGATAAAAGATGAGGCACAAGAGTTTAATTAAAATACCCGCATTTAGAAAGCTTGTTTCATGACAGAATGTTACCTGCAAATCCAGATCTCTCACTCACTTTTTATCAGCATGAACCTGCTTTAATCCATATTTTACAGCTACTTTGAGCCTTCCGTCATATTCTATTCATTCACTCATTCATTTATTTAATTCTTCTATTCTTTTATTCACTTTGTTCATTCAACAAATGTGCAGACACCACTTGGTATACCCAAACTGTAATAGGTAAGGAAACACTTATCAAGAACAATGGAATAGAAATCAGAAGACCTGGGTATAATTCCTGTCTACCATTAACCTTGCATCTGATGTGGGTCTTCTCCATATGGATAGCCCACCAGCATCTTCTAGCTTAAATGCCATCTCCTCTTTTGTGAAGCCTTGTAAGATCATCCCTTACACGGGGTTCTTCTGTGCTCCCATGGCAGATTATTTCTATCTCCTATCTCATCATCACCCGTTTCATACTGCCTTGCATAATAGTATTTGTCATGAGTGAGCTGGATTTTCACAGTAGAGGATTAAGAGAGTGAGAGGGAAACAGGCAGGAGGGAAAAATGGCAAACCAAGCAAGAGAATAATATGAGTGTTAATTATGTGGAATTGAAATCCTATAAGTCAGCTGCAGCAGAAGCCCTACTCAAACTGGCAAAATATCATCTAGTGGTTATAAAAAGCAGAGACTCACTCAAGTTTCCTCAAGTAATATCAAGTTTATTCTAAGCAGATAGGTTGTGTGGTAGGCATAATAATTCCCCTTCCCTCATGGAGGTCTGCATCCTCAACAGCAGAAATGGTGAATATGTGGATGGCAGAGAAGAATTAAGCCTGCCTTCTTAGTAAAGAGGAATTAAAGGGGATTTAAACAGAATAAAATTGCTAAGCTGTTGACCTTGAGATGGGGAGATTGTTTAGGATTTTCTGCATGGCGTCAATGTACAGTAGTCACAAGTGTTCTTATAAGTGAAAGAGAGAAGCAGAAGAGTCAGTGTCAGTCAGAGAGATTTGAAGATGCTTTCCTGCTGGCTTTGAAGAAAGAAGAAGAGGCCATGAGCCAAGGAATGTGAGACACCTCCAGAAGCTGGAAAAATTAAGGAAACAAAATTTTTCCTAGAGCCTGAAGAAGGAACACAGTCTTCCTGACACCTAGATTTTAGCCCACTGAGACCCATTTTTTGCTTCTGACTTCCAAAACTGTCAGACTATAGATTTGTGTTATTTTAAACCACTAAGTTGGTAGTAGTTTGTTACAGTAGCAACAGGAAATAAGCACAAACAATATAAGACTATAGACAACTAACTCATACATCTAAACATCATAGAAACCCAAGGGCAGTGTTACAGCCCAGCCCCAAAGAAAGACCAGTTTCTCTGGTGCTTGAATGTAGAACAATTTCTTCAGTGACTAAAAGATTCTTTAAGATCCAGCATTGCTGTAGTTTTCAGTTTATCCATAGCCTTTGCTATAGGAGAATTTTGTTGATACTTACTCATATTTTATCAATAGTATGAGTCAGCCTTTCTGTGTTTTTGCTTTTCTCTCTGTCTTTCTAATTCTAATCTCAGTGCCAACCAGCTACCTCACCCTCTCCTCTATTTACTCATTGACTGTGTTGGCTACAGGCCTTCACTGCCTGCTTTTCTCCCTGTGTTTTCAATTTTTGCCTTCTTCTACCTATAGCTGTATCTCCCATATGACTATTCCCAAATGAACTTCATTGACTTAATTAATTAATATTGGCCATAGAGATCAGAGTTCTGGTACCAGGCAATTTCAGTAGTTGTTGGCAAGACTATAGTGGCTGCTCTTGGATCAGGCATCAACTGCTGGTGCAATAATCTTGGCAGATAGGGAAGTACCATGAGTTACAAAACCTGGTCCCTGAGGGAACTTACTCAATAGGGACTCGTGTGTGTGTGTGTGTGTGTGTGTGTGTGTGTGTGTGTGTTCAACACTTAGAGCAAAATAGATCCTCTTTTTCTAGAGGTTAAAAATATAGTTCTAGAATCAAATACTCTGCTTTCAAATCTTGGCTCAGCTATGAGACTTAGGACAAGTTACTTAACTACTCTAAGTCCATGTTTCTGCATTTACAGAATAGAGATAGCTTTAGTGTCTACACTGTAATTGTTGTGAGGATTAAATGAAAAAATCCAGTTAAGATGCTGAGCATAAGATAAGCCTTCAACAAATGGCAGATGCTATTATTGTTGTTGTGGCATTATAGTTCTTGTGAGGATGAAATGAACAAGTTTGTATTCTTTCAGATTCTCTTTTTTTTAAAAATTTTATTTATTTATTATTATTTGGGGGGTACAGCAAGTTCAATCATCTGTTTTTATACACATATCCCCGTATTCCCTCCCTCCCTCGACTCCCCCCCACCCTCCCTCAGGTCCCCCCCACCCTCCCAGTCCCAGTCCTCTAAGGCATCTTCCATCCTCGAGTTGAACTCCCTTTGTTATACAACAACTTCCCCCTGGCTATCTGTTTTACAGTTGGTAGTATATATATGTCTGTGCTACTCTCTCGCTTCGTCTCAGCTTCCCCTCCACCCCCCGCCCCCCCCAAACCTCGAGTTCTCCAGTCCATTCTCTGCATCTGCGTCCTTGTTCTTGTCACTGAGTTCATCAGTACCATTTTTAGATTCTATATATGTGAGTTAGCATACAATATTTGTTTTTCTCTTTCTGACTTACTTCACTCTGTATGACAGACTCTAGGTCATAACATATAGCTCCATCACATCCCTTTTTATAGGTGAGTAATATTCCATTATATATATATGCCACATCTTCTTTATCCATTCATTTGTTGATGGGCATTTAGGTTGCTTCCATGTCCTGGCTATTGTAAATAGTGCTGCAATAAACATTATGATACATGTTTCTTTTGGGATTATGGTTTTCTTTGGGTATATGCCCAGCAGTGGGATTACTGGATCATATGGTAGTTCTATTTGTAGTTTTTGAAGGAACCTCCAAATTGTTTTCCATAGTGGCTGTACCAACTTACATTCCCACCAACAGTGCAGGAGGGTTCCCTTTTCTCCACACCCTCTCCAACATTTGTGGTTTCCAGATTTTGTGATGATGGCCATTCTGACCGGTGTGAGGTGATACCTCATTGTGGCTTTGACTTGCATTTCTCTGATGATGAGTGATGTTGAGCATCTTTTCATGTGTTTGTTGGCCATCTGTATGTCTTCTCTGGAGAAATGTCTATTTAGGTCTTCTGCCCATTTGTGGATTGGGTTATTTGCTTTTTTGGTATTAAGCTGCATGAGCTGCTTGTATATTTTGGAGATTAATCCTTTGTCCATTGCTTCGTTGGCAAGTATTTTCCCCCATTCTGAGAGTTGTCTTCTAGTCTTGTTTATGGTTTCTTTTGCTGTGCAAAAACTTTTAAGTTTCATTAGGTCCCATTTGTTTATTTTTGTTTTTATTTCCATGATTCTAGGAGGTGGGTCAGAAAGGATCTTGCTTTGATGGATGTCATAGAGTGTTCTGCCTATGTTTTCCTCTAGGAGTTTTATAGCGTCTGGGCTTACATTTAGGTCTTTCTCCATTTGGAGTTTATTTTTGTGTATGGTGTTAGGAAGTGTTCTAATTTCATTCTTTTACATGTAGCTGTCCAATTTTCCCAGCATCACTTTTTGAAGAGGCTGTCTTTTTTCCATTGTATATTCGTGCCTCCTTTGTCAAAGATAAGGTGCCCATATGTGCTTGGGTTTACAAAGATAAGGTGCCCATATGTGCTTGGGTTGACCTCTGGTTTCTCTATTCTGTTCCATTGATCTTCCTTTCCATTTATGTGCCAGTACCATACTGTCTTGATCACTGTGGCCTTGTAGTATAGTTTGAAGTCAGGAAGCTTAATTCCACCAACTCCATCTTTCCTTCTCAAGATTTCTTTGGCTATTTGAGATCTTTTGAATTTCCATACAAATTGTAAGATTTCTTGTTCTAGTTCTGTGAAAAATACCATTGGTAATTTGATCGGGATTGCATTGAATCTGTAAATTGATTTGGGTAGTACAGTCATTTTCACAATGTTGATTCTTCCAATCCAACAACATGGTATGTCTCTCCATCTGTTTGTATCATGTTTGATTTCTTTCATCAGTGTCTTATTGTTTTCTGCATACAGGTCTTTTGCCTCCTTAGGCAGGTTTATTCCTAGGTATTTTATTCTTCTTGTTGCAATGGTAAATGGGAGAGTTTCCTTAATTTCTCTTTCTGCTTTTTCATTGTTAGTGTATAGGAATGCAAGAGATTTCTGTGCATTAATTTTGTATTCTGCTGCTTTACTAAATTTATCAATTATTGCTAGCAGTTTTCTGGTAGAGTCTTTGGGGTTTTCTATGTATAATATCATGTTATCTACAAAGAGTGACAATTTTACTTCTTCTTTTCCAATTTAGATTTCTTTTATTTCTTTTTCTTCTCTGATTGCTGTGGCTAACACTTCCAAAACTATGTTGAATAATAATGGTGAGAGTGGACACCCTTGTCTTGTTCCTGTTTTTAGAGGGAATGCTTTCAGTTTTTCACCATTTAGAATGAAGTTGGCTTTTGGTTTCTCATATATGGCTTTTATTATGTTGAGGTAATTTCCTTCTGTGCCCATTTTCTGAAGAGTTTTTATCATAAATGGATGTTGAATTTTGTCAAAGGCTTTTTCTGTGTCTATTGAGATGATCATACGGTTTTTATCCTTCAGTTTATTGATATGATGTATCACATTGATAGATTTGCATATATTGATGAATCCTTGCATCCCAGGGATAAACCCCACTTGATCATGGTGTATGATGTTCTCAATGTGCTGTTGGATTCTCTAAGCTAGTATTTTGCTGAGGATTTTTGCATCTATATTCATCAGTGATGTTGGCCTGTAATTTTCTTTTTTTATGACATCTTTGCCTGCTTTTGGTATCAGGGTGATGGTGGCCTCGTCAAGTGAGTTTGGGAGTATTCCTCCTTCTCCTATATTTTGGAAGAGTTTGAGAAGGAAATAGATGTTAGCTCATCTCTAAAAGTTTGATAGAATTTGCCTGTGAATCCATCTGTCCCTGGGCTTTTGTTTGTTGGGAGATTTTTAATCACAGTCTCAATTTCTGTGCTTGTGATTGGTCTATTCATATCTTCTATTTCTTCCTGGTTCAGTCTTAGAAGATTGTACTTTTCTAAGAATGTATCCATTTCTTCCAGGTTATCCAATGTATTGGCATATAGTTGCTTGTAGTAGTCTCTCATGACCTTTTGTATTTCTGTGGTGTCCATTGTTACTTCTCCTTTTTCATTTCTAATTCTGTTGATTTGTGTTTTCTCCCTTTTTTCCTGAGTCTGGCTAATGGTTTATCAATTTTGTTTATCTTCTCAAAGAACCAGCCTTTAGTTTTATTGATCTTTGCTATTGTTTCCTTCCTTTCTTTTTCATTTATTTCTGCTCTGATCTTTATGATTTCTTTCCTTCTGCTCACTTTGGGTTTTTTTTGTTCTTCTTTTTCTAATTATTTTAGGTGCAAGTTTAGGTTGTTTATTCAAAATTTTTCTTGTTTCTTAAGTTAGGACAGTATTGCTATAAACGTCCCTCTTAGAACTGCTTTTGCTGCGTCCCATAGGTTTTGGGTTGTTGTGTTTTCATTGTCATTTTTTTCTAGATATTTTTTGATTTCCCCTTTGATTTCTTCAGTGATTTCTTGGTTGTTTAATAGAGTATTGTTTAGCCTCCATGTGTTTGTATTTTTTACAGTTTTCTTCCTGTAATTGATATCTAGTCTCATGGTGTTCTGGTCAGAGAAGATGCTTGATATGATTTCAGTTTCTTGAATTTACCAAGGCTTGATTTGTGACCCAAGATGTGATCTATCCTGGAGAATGTTCCATGTGTACTTGAGAAGAAAATGTATTCTGTAGTTTTTGGATGTAATGTCCTATAAATATCGGTTAAGTCAAGATGGTCTAATGTGTCATTTAAAGCTTGTGTGTCCTTATTTATTTTCTGTTTGGATGATCTGTCCATTGATGTAAGTGGGGTCTTCAAGTCTCCCACTGTTATTGTGTTACTGTTGATTTCCCCTTTTATGGCTGTTAGCATTTGCCTTATGTATTGTGGTGCTCTTCTGTTGGGCGTATAGATGTTTACAATTGTTATATCTTCTTCTTGGAGACCCCTTCATCATTATGTAGTGTCCTCCTTTGTCTCTTGTAATAGTCTTTACTTTAAAGTCTAATTTGTCTGATATGAGTATTGCTACTCCAGCTTTCTTTTGACTTCCATTTGCATGGAATATCTTTTTCCATCCCCTTATTTTCAGTCTATATGTATCCCTTGGTCTGAAGTGGGTTTCTTGTAGGCAGCATATAGAAGGGTCTTATTTTTGTATCCATTCTGCCAGTCTGTGTCTTTTGGTTGGAGCATTTAATCCATTTACATATAAGGTGATTATTGACATGTATGTTCCTATTACCATTTTCTTAATTGTTTTGGGTTTGTTTTTGTATGTCTTTTCCATCTCTTGTGTTTCCTACTTAGAAATGTTCCTTTAGCAATTGTTGTAAGGCTGGTTTGGTGGTGGCGAATTCTCTTAATTTTTGCTTGTCTGTAAAGCTTTTGATTTCTCCATTGAATCAATGAGATTCTTGCTGGGTAGAGTATTCTTGGCTGTAGGTTTTTCTCTTTCTGGACTTTCAGTATATCCTGCCTCTCCCTTCCGGCCTGAAGAGTTTCTGCAGAACTGTTATCCTTATGGGTTTTCCCTTATATGTTATTTGTTTCTTTTCTCTTGCTGCTTTTAATATTTTTTCTTTGTGTTTAATTTTCATTAGTTGGATTAATATGTGCCTTGGTGTATTTCTCCTTGGGTTTATTCTGTATGGGACTCTCTGCACTTCTTGAACTTGATTAATTATTTCCTTTTCCATGTTGGGGATGTTTTCCACTATAACCTCTTCAAATATTTTCTCAGACCCTTTCTTTTTTTCTTCTTCTTCTGGGATGCCTATGATTTGAATGTTAGTATGCTTCATGTTGTCACCAAGGTCTCTGAGACTGTTTTCCATTCTTTTTATTCTTTTTTCTTTTTCCTGCTCTGTGGCAGTTCTTTCCCCCATTCTATCTTCCAACTCACTTACTTATTCTTCTGCCTCAGTTATTCTGCTGTTTGTACCATCTAGAGTATTTTTTAATTTCAGTTACTTTGTTATCCATTACTGTTTGTTTGTTCTTTAGTTCTTCTGAGTCCTTATTAACTGTTTCTTGTATTTTCTCTATTTTGTTATTGAGATTTTGGATCATCTTTACTATCATTACTCTGAATTCTTTTTCCAGCAATTTTCCTATTTCCTCTTCATTTATTTGTTCTTGTGGGTTTTTTTCCTTCTCCTTTGTCTGCATGATGTTTCTTTGTTTTCTCTTTTTGTTTAATTTATAGGAATTGCTATCTCCTTTCCCTATGCTGCCTAGTAGTAGTTCCTCTTGTTTCTGCTCTCTGCCCCCTGTGTTGGGGTTTGTCCAGTGTCTTGAGTAGGCTTCCTGGTGCGGGATCTGGTGTCTACTCTCCAGTGTGTGGCTCTGTGTCTTTTCTCTCTGATGAGCAGGGCCATGTCAGGTCGTGTGTTTTAGGGTATCTGTGAAGTTAATAAGGCTTTAGGTAGTCTGTGTGATGATGGGTGGGTGTTTGTTCTTGTCTTTTTTATAGTTTGGTGTGAGATGTCCAGCACTGGCAGTTGCAGACAGTTGGATGAAGCCGGGTCTTAGACTCTGATACAGGGCTCTGTGAGAGTTCTCTGTAGTTAATCTTCCCTGTGTCTGAGGAGTCCCTAGTAGTCTAGCATCCTGGATTCAGTGCTCCCTCCCCAGAGCCTCCCACTTGACTTCTGATCAAATAGCCCAGAATTCAGAGGTTGCTTGTCCTGGCAATAAAGGGGTTTAAAAAAGACTGTCGAAGCCCAAGACTAATGGCAGAGTGTTGAGTCAAATAAATACTAAATCAAGGAAACACATACATGTGTAAGACACACAAATACTGAATCCAATATAACATAAGGCACTAGAAATACTTGACAGAAGAACCCCAGTATGCAATCAGACCATCAAAGAGAAAACCAACAGAAATTCAAAACCAGAAAAAAAAAAAAGAAAAGAAAACCCACACACAAACACAAATCCAGGGAAATTTTGAAAGCTAGGATTAAATATAATAAAGAGGAATTGTTCCACCAGACAGACTGAAGATTCCCAAAACAAAATCAGACAATTATAATTAGAACTAAGATAAAGACAGAACCTAAAAATAAAAACCAAAGTAGTGTGTCAGCTGGAGAATAAAGCAAGGAAACAGAGCAGACCGATAATATTGATTATGCATATATTAAGATAAAATGCACTAAAAAAGGATAGAAGACAGGGCAACAGAAGAGTGTAGTGTGACTGGAAATATGAAAAGAAAAAGAAAAGAGGAAAAGAAAAAAACTAGAAATGTGTAAAAGATAGAGAAGGAAAGAAGGTCGGATAGATAAAGTCAGCACTACAAAAACTTAGCTAGAAATAGAAGTATATAAAAAGTCTAAAAATAAAAATAGAAGAGAAATAGAAAAAAAGAATAAAAATATGTTATAATACATGTAGATCCCTTAGGACTAAGATCATAATTAATTAAAAGTAAAACCATACACACACAAACACATATCCAGGGAAATTTTGAAAGCTAAGATCAAATATAACACAGAGCAAGAGTACAACCTGACAGACTGAATATTCCCAAAACAAAATCAGGCAATTATAATCAGAACTAAGATAAAGACCAAACCTAATAATAAAAACCAAAGCAGTGTGTCATCTGGAGAATAAAGCGAGGAAACAGAGCAGACTGATAATATTAATTATAAGTATATTAAGATAAAATAAACTAAAAAAGTATAGAAGACAGGGCAACAGAAGAGCGTAGTGTGACTGGAAATATGAAAAGAAAAAGAAAAAATTGAAGTGTATAAAAGACAGAGAAGAAAAGAGTGTAGGAGAGATAAAGTCAGCACTACAAAAAAATTAACTAGAAATAGAAATATATAAAAAGGCTAAAAATAAAAATAGAATAAAAAATATGTTATAAAACATGTATATCCCTTAGGACTAAGAATGTAATTAATTAAAAAAAAAAAAAGCTAGAACTGAGCCCAGAATGGACCAGATCAATAGAATTAATACTTATATTTCTGTTTCCTTGGGGTCGCAGCCGTAAGTGTCCTTCTACACACTTTGGGTTTGTTGTATTACTCTGAGACCAGCAGAGCTTCTTTTATTGTTCATCTGTAAGTGCCGGTGTGTGGGGAGAGAGAGGGTACAATAGTGGCTCCTTCTCCTGGGAGTGAGTGAGCAGTGGTGCCCTGCCTGGGTCGTGGGAGCCCAGGTGGCAGTGGTGGTGCCTGTTGCAGTGGGACGCCAGCGGCTCAGGCCAAGTGAGAGATTACAACCATGGTTCCTCCCTGCTGCGTGGGACTCTGCTGTGGCGCCCTGACTGGGTCACGGCAGCTGACGTGGCTCTGGCGGTGCCTGTTGCAGAGGGATGCCTGCAGCTCAGATGTAAACAGAATGTCTCCAGAGCTGGGCCACTCTGCAGGATTTTGGCTCTTGGCTGCAGGCACTCTAGGCCAGCCCCAGCCAGGGGCCTTTGTTATCCCTAACTGCAACAGCCAGGCCCAGAGGGGTTCTTCCTTTGTCCTTCGCAGATGCCAAGAGAGAGGCTACAACCATGGCTCCTCCCCCCTGCTTGTGAGTCAGCAGTATCAAGCCGCTGCCATGGCTGCCCAGCTTTCCGTGGTAGGCATTCTTCACTGCAGATTTCTTCCCTCCTGTCCTCTCAGTCTGTCTCCCCACTGCCAAAAAGGTTTCTCACCCTGAACCAGTTCTCCAGTTCCCACATTCCAGCTCCCAGACCCCCTCTTCAGCTGTGAACCCATGTCTCAGTCTGGACATGCTGAGCTGTGGTACAGACCCTCTGTGTGTTTCTCACTCTTTCCCGTCTGCCACAGCTCAGCCGCTTCACCCTGTTTGAACAGTCCCAAATGCCTCCCTTCTGACCCAGGGAAATTCCCCCTTGGAGAAGGGGTTTCCCCATCAGATAAGGGACCTTTCCCTGAATTTGGCAATCTCCCCTCTGTTTCAGATTCCCCTGCCCCAGAGTGTGGGACCCTTACCTTTGCTTTCTTCTCCTCCTTTTTCTCCTTTTTTTGTTTTCCTTTCCCTCTATCCTACCCAGTTATGTTGGGATCTTTGCAGTCCTTTCTGGCATCCGAGGTTTTCTGCTGGTGTTCAGCTGGTTCTCTGTGGGAATTATTGCATCTTTTGATGTATTCCTGAAGCATCTGTGGAGAGGGGTGCACTCCACATCCTTCTACTTTGCTGCCATCTTTCCCACAACTTATTTTTAATAAAGCCCACTAAGCATAGAGCCATTTTACAAACAACTCCTACTCATATGATTTCTTTTGAGTGGTGAACAAGCCATGAATTCAGAAATGTTCCATTCCCATCATGTTTCCAAGTTAATAATAGTTATTTCAGTGGTGGCTTCCAGTTCTTGCAAGGTCGGTTGTAGTCTCTGGAGTTCCATGTCCACTATTTTTAATGGCTTCTGCCCAAAGCAGCTTAGCCTAATTGGGAAGGGATGTGTCCTTTTCTTGATAAGAGACTAACTCTCATGAATGATAATGGGAGTTATGTGTGAACATGAAGGAAAACTTGACTCAATACTGTGGATTGCATAACAACTTTTCAGAGACTGCTTTTATGATTGATTGTCTGCCTCTAAATGGCTTCCATCTATCAATATGATTTGAGGAAAGAGTGCTTTTTTATCCTGGATAAGTCTCTCAAAACAAAGACCAACTAATGATTTGAAAATTCCAAAACACACTTTAGGATAGTGTTATGGAGTGAAAACACTTCCATTTGGATATCCCATAGGAGCTGCCATTCATTAATGTTTAAAACAGATGCTTCAGTGAGCAACATATTTAATTAAATCCAAACCTGTTGTTATTATTCCAGAAAATATTATTATTAGCACACGTTCCAAATGGAACTCACAGCAACTTCTGGTTGGAGTTGGGGGAAGATATTTTAATTTCTAAAAGAATTTACTTAAAGTAGAAAGCACTGCAGTTTTCTCCAGATACATTTTCTTCAACTCAAGGCCACAATAGTTGAGTGTTAGTTAATTGCTTAGAATCTTTGCTACTTTGATAGAGTGACTGAGCAGACCAGCTGGCTGGACAGGCCACATACATCATTATAAAATGCTGAAACATTCACATGAAGTGGCTGTCTCTGCTTCTAAAAAGGGAGAAATGAAAAGGAAAAAAAGCCTTCAAATTTTATAAGATGGACTTATAAGATTGGCAAATGTGTCACTAATTATATAATTGCTGTCTTATGTGGTTCTAATAAAATTATTTGAAGCCCAAAAACTGTCTAGCGGTGAATTATTTAATTTAATACACAGTTATAACAAAAATAATTAGTATTTACTTTAAACTCTAAATTGTCAACAAAAAACCGCAAGTAATTATTTTTACAGTGCTGCATAATGAAATAAATGTGGAATTAGTGACAGATGGGACTTTGAAAATTTAAAACATAGAAAAAAAATCATATCACCTGTTTTGATTATTTTCTTTACATGAGTGAAATTAGAATTTTGTGAAAATGAAGTACAAAGAGAATTAGAAAAATTAACTTTACCTAAATTAATGCAATTGTCCTTGTGCATGTTTCCCAGGGTCCAGTGAACCCTCTTTAAAATGTCTTTTGTTTTGAAGCCTGAAGATAGGTTTGGGCCATGTCACGCCAACCGTTTCACACTGTTTTTAAGTGAACCTGTTAGGGCAAAGATCTCTAGATCTTAGAATCAACATTTTATTTGAGGCCAAGTTTTAATAGCAGGGTGAAATTTTAGGTTAAGTTAGCAGAACTTACTTGTTTTATATGATAATTTCTCCAGTCTTTCCAATGCTTTTTTTCAGTGTGGAATGAGGACACATATCTTTCTGTGGGTGTATAAGGTGACCTGAGCCATGGCTAAAATAATCAGTATGGTCTCATTCCGTGAGTCTATAAGATGGACACAGCTTGCTATGGTTCTGTTGACATTATAAGCCTCTACTGAATAGGAACATTTATATACTTCTCATTGGCAATCGCAGATTGCTATGCACTTTCCTCAACTCATTTCTGATGTTAACTGGATTATGATGTGCTCTGCCGAAGAGATCTGATTCTCATTTTCTCTGTCTCATTTATCTCCGTCTTCTGAGACATGTGACTCTGGAGCTCACCCCAGTGCATGCCCCCAGTGATCATAATTACGTGAGTCCTGCTTTTGATGAGTTCTCTTTTACAGTTTTGGTCTTCTTTTAAAGAACTACAACCATGGAAGTATACCCCAAACCTGTAATTGGAAAGACAGACTTATACTGCTGAGCCGTGAACTCCTGGAAGGCATGGATCACATTTCATTTATCTTCTAACTCTAAAACCAGGCAGGGTGGTAAATTAATAGATGCTCAATAAGTGTTGAATTGTACGAGAATGAGTCAAAAATTATCTGCACTCTGATTACATTAAAACTTCTGTCGGCAGCACTGTCTTATCAGTGCTTTCTGTTCAAGGCTGTTGTCTCCCCAGTCACTGCTGTGCAGGTGTGAACTGTTACATCAGTTCATTTGTAACTGTGGTGTGAGCAAAAATGGATGCCCCACTTGTGATTTTCACAAAAAAAGATCAGCGTGCAGTATTCACTTTCTGTGGTCTAAGAGTGTACCTGGTGCCATTATTTATTGAAGACTTCGTGTGCAGTATGGAGAAAATGTTTCATCATGAAGAGGTGTGTATGAATGGATAGAGAAGTTCAAGGACGGTCTTACAGTGTTAGCCATCAAGAAGGAGTCGGATTCACTTCTGATGAAGAAGTGAAGACAGCGGTGCATTCGTGGCTTGCAGCTCAGCCTAAAACATTTTTTTAATGAGGGAATACGAAAGCTTGTTGACAGATGGACAAAATGTATTGGAAAGCAAGGAGATTATGTTGAAAAATGATCTATTTGTCTTTTCTAAATGTTAAAATAAATTCTACAGCCAGAGTGTGGATAATTTTTGACTCACACTCGTGTATTACCCATGTCACAGATCATGGGGGCAGGGAGACATGACAGCCTCACACTTATATTAAGAAATGTAAATATATGGGAAACTTCAGGCATGAAAGTATCCAATAAGTAACATTCCTTTTTTGGCTGAATTTGGAACCCATTGAGAGAGATATACAAGAATTAGATGAATATCAAAATATCAATTTTATTATTGAGAAACACAATAGGACACATTACTTGTGTGGCTAAATGAATTTGTTAACACTCTAGTAAGATAAACATACACCCCAAATTGCGGTCTACTTCCACAAGGACAAGCATCTTTCTGTTTGGGGAACAGCAGGCCAGAAGATTCCACCTCTGCAGGTAGGTGGGTCCCAAAGACCCAGATGGGGCAATGTTGTCTATGTCCAATCTGTCCTACTAAACCCTCCTAGCAGAGAAGTAGATCAGTGTTCCTCCCTTGGAGGATAAGGATGTGGAGAAAGATTGAAAGTAACATGTAAAGGAAGTTTCTCAATTTGGAAACCTGACTAATGAGAAATTAGAATGCCCCTAAATGTTCTCCATTTGTTTTTGTTTTCTATAGATAGAGGTGTGGCTTCCCTATCAAAGTCGTCATCCTGTGAAGGGTCAGGAGTCAGGACAATGGCAATGAAATTGTTGTCTTTATTATGGATAAAAGCTAGTCTGCAGGATGTGACTTAGATTTGTTGTCAGTACTCTTCTGAACCAAACTTTCTTCAGAACTGTGACTCTCAGGTAAGTCAGCACCATATCATGTGGCAGGATAGCCGCTCAGAACGCACCCTCTCCAAAGTCAGGCGAGGATTCAGAAGGTGCTGACTTTTTTCAAGACCAGTTCCTTTGTCAAAGTTCAGCAGAAAGATTAAATCACTCCTCCTCTTTTATTAATATGTGAGAGAGGGGGTAGAGATTAGCCAGAAATGTTATGCTAGTTTACATTCTGCCCCAAGGAAACATGAGGAGTAGGATATAAATGTTTGCACCAGAAGCCAAAGAAAAGTTTTAAGCATGACCACAGCAGGTTTGTAGAAAAACCACTCTGAAGAATGTAATCAGAACAGGCAGTACTGAAGGCTGGGATTCAGGGTAACGTGGAAATAGTGACTTAAATCTCAGAATTTCGTATGATGACTCAGGGGGATTTGTAGAGAAAGAAGCAAATAAAATAAAAGAGAGTGAAAGGTGAATCCCTAAGAAATGCAAATATTTACCAGCTAGCTAGAGAAAGAGTAGCCCAAGGAAGCTGAGAAAAAGCAACCAAGAGAATTTGAAGAAAAAACTAGAAGGCAGTTGCGTAAAGGAGGGAGTGTGAAATTTTCAATGGTCAAAGGAGAGAAGGACCTGTGAGTGTCCCTGGGGTGGAGCAACGGGGAGGGAATTGGAAACATCTGTAAGAAGAGTGTCACCAGAATAACTGGATCAGAAGCCATGTTACCTTGAATGGAGAGGTGTTTGGGGGTTGAGGAAGTAGAGCTGCTTTCTAGAAACCCGACTACAAATGAAGAAGAAAATATGATAGATGGAGACTTCAAGCCCAACTGGTCCCAGTCCTAAGCTACATTCCCTGACAGCTTAGTCACTAAGTGAGATGATTTTTTGCACTCTGCCTGACTTTTGAGTCTCTCTCTCAATTGGCTCCAAGCTGTGGTGGGGTCCAGGCAGTGGGAGAACAGTGGTGTTTTCTATTAGGCACTTCCAAATTCCAACAAAGGAAGGGTGGATACGGATTGAAATAATTTGTGTGCATGGGAAGCTGTTGAGGAAGGAGAGGGATTCCAGCTTGAAGGTTTCTGTCTTTTCTTGGAAGTGGGAGGCAGGGTCAGCTAGTAATGGAGCAGGAGGGAATAATAGGTAGGAGGCTAAAGGAAAGGGATAAAGGTTCAGCAAAAATTCGATGTGAAATGGGAATGGGAACTGACCAAGAACAAATAAGTTATTGTAGAGTGCCTAATTAAAGTTTTTTTTAAAAAGTTGAATTTTTAGTGGAACCTATGTGCATAGGTTGGGAAATGACCTCAAGTTCAGTCACCTTTCCAAGAAGAAAATAATTTTGTAATTGAGACCTTTGACTTTTGAGAAGCTAGTTATTTCGTGTTCTTCTACCAAAATGAACACGATTTTCAGTCCTCTTGTTCTCTCATCTTAAATGCTGTATGTGCCTTAGGGACTCATCATTGACCTTTTGCACCTCTACACTCTCTCATTAGTAAGTCTCATCATTCCCATGGCCTCAGCCGAAATGCAAACACCATCAAAACTTAAAACAAGCATTAAATCGCACTGGTCGGTTGTCACACAAGCACCTGAAACTCAACAGTTTAAGTGACAAAGCTACCAAGACCCTGCTCTTGTTCCCCAACTCAGTTACCTTGACCTTATGTCTTCTTTATCTCTCATAGCTCAGAGAACAGTGCTAAGTACATCACATTAGTCAGCTTTCTAAGCCAGGGCAAAACAGTAATTAACAAAGTCTGCGTGGTGTTCTGAAGTCAAGTATATAAAGATTCACAGTTACCTACTGGGTGATGATCTAGCATCTCTTCTCCCCTCCTTCTTGCTGGTTTGTGTAGGTCTACATCATCCAATATGACAGCAACTAGCCACATGTAGCTTGTGTGCACTTGAAACAGTGCTAACAGCCACATTGAGATGTGCCAGAAGTGCAAAATACACACTGAATTCCAAAGACTTAATATTGAAAAGTAATGTAAAAATATCGCATTAATAATTTTGTTTTGATTAAATGTGGAAGTAACATTCTGAATATATTAGGTTAAATATATTATTAAAATTAATTTTAATTTTCTGTGTACTTTTTTAACATAGCTACTAGGAAATAGAAACATATATACATTGCTCACTATTTCTATTGCACAGCTTTGGTCTGGGTATAGCTACTTATTCTGCATTCCAATTGAATCCATTTATACATCCAGTATTGCACTTAGCACACTTAATTGAAATTATATTGAGTGTGTATCATGCTCTTCGCTGAAACATCATCTGAACCCTCTTCTTATGGTGGATGAATGTTCTTAATTTGATGCCTTCCTCCAAAGCAAGTATAATACCTAGATATTCACTTGGTTAGGGAATCAGTACTTGGCCTAGGCTTAGCCAATCAGGTGCATCTTCCTTAGATTTGGAACTGGAAATTGGTGAGGCAAAGATGCACGGACCACAGGGTCTTCGTTCTGGTGTTAGAGGGCAGCAACAGCAACACTGAGTTTCCCTTGTCCATAGCTGGTTGTGGTTTAAGTTGGGGTGTCCATTCCTCGGGAAGGCTGTAGCAGGGCCCACTGAAGTCATATTTCACCTGAATTTTGCTGTTTCTAGTTTTTCGTTTCTCTTTCTGCTTACTTCCTAAGCCTTGTCTCACAGCTTTCTGTGAACTACCCAAAATTGGTTCCATCAGTCCTACTTCTTGAATAATCCAGGGTAGATTTGTATTCTCTGTAATAAAAATGCTGTCCTATTCTGCTCAGTATATCCATGAAAGACGTGTAGGAGATAGCTAGAGAAAGAAGATAGGAAAGATATTCCTGGGAGAACACTCAACACAAAGACATGGAGGCTAGAATACCATGCTGTGAGAAACTCCAGAAGATAGGAGTGAGCTGTGTAGCATGCCGGGGTGGGGAAATGGTCCAGGGTAGAGGCACAAGATGTTCCTACTATGCTGGAGTTTTTTCTGTTGATGATAATGGACCACTAGACTATGTTAAGCAGGAAAATGGCAAGGTTATATTTGCAATAACGATAGATTGCTCCAGCAGTTAGGAATGATTTGGTACTTATAATGAAACTCTGACTCATGGAAGTGTAAACCTTAAGGGCACTTGTTGCATCCCCATCAAGAAGTCTAACTGCAGTCAGTATAAGGCAGAACTGCAGATCCACGACATCATCAAAGCCCAGACCCTGGCATCCTTCTCCCCTTTGCCATCCTCTGCATTCTGGCTTTTATCCTCAGGTTCATGGTCACAGATTGGTCACTCCAGGCATCATGTACTACCCAAAACAACTAAATTAAGAAGGCAGGGATAGGGACACGCTACTATACCAAAGCTTCTGTGTCTCTTATCAAGGAGTAAGGCTGTTCTCCAAACATCTTAGCTGATGTCCTCATATATTCATTGGAGAAAACTGGATTACCTAAGCACTCCCAGCTGAAAGGCAGGCTGAGAATATGAATAACTGGCAAGGGAAAAACAAACAAAAAACACCTATGTATCAAAGATATGAATGAGGTATAGGGAAACCACAAGGGGGCTTCACTGGGGGCTGGCAAGAGCAGGGAGTGGGATTCCACTCTCAACTTGCCCTGAAGGAAAAATGGAAGAAATAGTTATTGAAACTGAAGGTAAAGAGAGTCGTGTGGAGAGTACCAACTAACTGGGGTTATATCCTTTGGTCACGTGATACAGCCAGCACAGCAACTGCACAAGAAGCAGAAAAGAAAATACCCCAGCCTTACACATCTCCCCTGTCTGACCACCAGCTAGCTCACTGACTGAATCCAACTCAAAGCTGGATGGTAAAAGAGTCCATTGATATTGCCCCTAGAGGTCAACCCGCAGGGTAGAGAACAGTGTGAGGAAGTAAGGAGAATAGATTTGGGTAGGTAGATGGAAGCTATGCAGCACAGATTACTTTGCCTGGCTTAATCTTCTGGAGATGGACATTTTGCTGCCAGTACAGACTGAGATACTGCAAGAAAGAAAAAGGAAAATATCTGAGTGCAGGCAACCAACACTATCTGCCATAGTCACCCTTGTGACAGTTTGGAGGTGGATTTAAGGTGGGAAATTGATCATAAACGCCCTTGCAAGAGATCCTGGGGTGACTGTTACCTGCCGTAATTCTCTAAGGAGGATTTTATGTGAGATTATAAGCCTAATTATTTCTTAATTAGGATATACCTTTACAAATTTGAAATATTTGCTAGATTTACAAACTTGTTACATTTCATATGAGTACATGTTGATCTGTTTTAAATGAATTTCATAAAATTTGAAATTTGAAAAAGCTTTGCATTGTAATAGAACCCAGTCAATCATATGAATTGTGTTAAGTGGTAAAATAAAGAGTGAATTGGAAATATAATTAATTGGGTATCCCTCAAAGATAATTTAGTTGTTTAACAGTGGCAAAAGTCTGAATGTACTTTTATCATCTGTAAGGCTAGGACATTATATTATACCAATCTCCTGGTTTATCTGTATACCTTTAGCTTCTGATCAATACCTGCATATAATCACACCCACCTTTATCCTTAACCTTTGACAACCCCTAATTTGTCCTCCATTTCTGAACTTGTGTTATTTCCAAAATGTTATATAAATGGAATCACAGTATGTAACCTTTTGGTACTGGCTTTTTTTCACTCAGCATAATCCCCTAGAAATCTATGCAATTTATGTGTAAGTTCACTGATACTTCGATAGTTCATGCCTTTTTTATTGCTGAGTAGTGGTCCATGGTACATAGGTTTTCAGTAAATCACTCTTCGGTCAGTTTTTCTCTTTAGTTGATTAAGTATACAGTAGCCCCTCCCTTATCTGTGGTTTCACTTCCCACGGTTTCATTTACCCATGGTCAACCTTGGCCTGAAAATATTAAATGGAAAATTCCAGAAATAAACAATTCATAAGTTTTAACTTGCATGCTTTTCTGAGTAGTGTGTTGAAATCTCCCATGATCCCCTGCCATCCCTTTCCCACTTCTGATGTGAATCATCACTTTGTCTATGCATCCCACCCAGGAGTCGCTTAGTAACCATCCCAGTTATCAGATGAACTGTCGCAGTATTTACCGGTGCTTGTATTCAAGCAATCCTTGTTTTACTCAAGAATGGCCCCAAAGAGCAAGAGTAGTGGTGCCGGCAATTCAGATATGCTGAAGAGAAGCTGTAAAGTGCTTCCTTTACATGAAAAGGTGAAAGTTCTCAACTTAATAAGGAAAGAAAAAATTCATGCACTGAGGTTGCTAAGCTCTACAATAAGAATAGATTTCAATCTATCCATCAAATTGTGAAGAAGGAAAAAGAAATTTGTGCTAGTTTTGCTGGCACACCTGAAACTGCAAAAGATACAGCCACAGTGTATGGTGTTTAGTTACGATGGAAAAGGCATTGCATTTGAACAGTAAGATATGTTTGAGAACGAGAGAAAGAGCACACTCACATCACTTTTATTACAGTATAGTTATAATTGTTTTACTTTATTATTAGTTATTATTGTTAATCTCTTACTGTGCCTATTTTATCAGAGGTATATATAAATAAGGAAAAACCTAGTATATATAGGGTTAGGTACTATCTGTGATTTCAGGCATCCACTGGGGGGCCTTGGAACATATTCCCCATGGATATGGAGGGACTGCTGTACTATTTGTGAACCAAGTTCATATAGTCATCGGAATCCTTGCTACTCATAGTGTGGTGGGCAGACCAGCCAGACCAGCATCATGTGGGGCTTGTTAAAAGGTGAACTCTCAAGTCTCCCTCCAGACCTCCAGAATTAGAATCTGAAATTGAACAAGACCCTCAAGTGATTCATATGCGCAACAAAGTGAGAGAAGCACTGAGCGAGATCACCCTGAGGACATTAAACAAATTCAGAGCTTACCGGAGGGTAATTTTCCTCCAGATTGTAAAGAAAAGTTGTCTCTACTCTACCTCTTGGAAGTAATTTATTTTTCCTGAGCTTTCAGATCCTCAGCTATTTAAAAAAAAGTTAACTGGATTAATTTCCCCCCAAGTTTCATCAGACATATTACCAGTCTGTGTGAAAATATTCTCTCCCTTAGCCAATCTGGCAAATTCACTGGAGAAAACTGGGAACTGGCTGGTGGCCATTCTATGTGCAGAGCGCCACCATTTTCACTACAGAAAGCCCCATTGTCTAGAAATAATAGTGAGGTTTTGCCCACAGCAGAAATCTGCATTCAATCCTGCTGTCCCAGGAGTGGAATTTTGCTTGGAGCCAAATTCTCAAGTCTTCTTAATTTTTGGTGAAGATATGTGTTTTTGCAAGTGCAAATTCATGAAATTAAAGTTGGACTTTTCCTAGCTTTCCTCTATCCAGTGTTTTATGACAGGAAGGACCTTTGAGTATTTTCTCAAAATAGCAAGTGCCAGCAAAGCTAAGCCAGGTTTGCTGTTAAGCTCACCACCCAAGTCTTTGTGAAAGGTTGGCCTGGAAACATAAGGATATCACTGTGAATTCTGACAGTCGTCCAGAGTGTTCCAGTCAGGTGTAGCCAGTGGTCCAAAGGCACATCACCCTGGAGAAAGTCCTGCACCTGAATCCATTAGCCAGCAGGAGCCTCCCCCACCCCGTGCCAGCTTCTGGTCCTCTTAGTTATGTCCTCCTCACTTCTGCTTTCTTGTGTCAATTATAGATACAACCTTCAAGATAAATAAAAGCGCCAGGGAACTGTGAAGACTGCCAAGTAGTCTGATTGAAAAAAAAAAAAATGATTTCTATGAAAGATGTGTAAAGCAGCTTCAGTGAGAGAAACACAGCTGAAATGATTGCAAATACATGGACTGGGCTGTGCTACAGTTCCATTATTGCAAGCAACAATTCAATTGAAAAGGTTACTTTGACTATTGTTTTAGTTGGAATGATGTTTGTTTTCATATTCCCAGTTGCTAAATGCGGACAGTCAGAATTTCTAACAATAGCCCCAGTATGTGGCTGTAACAGCAGTGTTCTTGCCTGATGTAGGTAGCGTCAAAATAGTTGCGATCCCAAAGGTAATCAGCCTCTTCTATTATACCCGCTCTGATGCACTTGATACAGTTGAGGTGCACTGCCCTTCGCCACGCTGTGCTGTTTAAACTGAAAGTATGTTTTAAAGCTATGCCTTGTTGGACAAGCAACGAGTTTTTTAGTAAAAAAATGAGAAATCACGTTTTTGTTTGTTTTGCAAACTTTTAGTTTGTCTTTTGGCTTATGGCAAATTTCTGTTACATTAATTTCATAAGTTTTTAAGTAAGAGCCAATTGAAGCTGAACAATCTTTTTTTATTCATATAGTGATTAAGAAAGTGCCCTTGTCGGGCTAAAGGAAAAAATGAGTTAAATGAGTCAAAGGAATAAAGTAAGTGTCTTGGGATTAAGGAACCATATCTGTATTACTTCAGAATTTCAATATGTAGATGTTTTTGTATCTAGGATTCATTTCCATTTCTATTTTTTCCTAGTTCCATCAAAAGAAATTTCTTTAAGCCGCTGATGCTGGTGAAGGAAACATCCTCATTCAGTTTTTGAATGTTTTTTCCCCCCTGATATCCTCTGGAATCCTCATATTCTAGAACTATTTGGAGTGGTTCTTGGCTTTCTTCTAAAGCACATCTGGAAAAGCCATATGTTTCCCATGTGTATCCAAATACCACTTGTAACTTTTAAATATCTTACTAAGATTTTACCTTTTGTGTGGCTGGATTTTATTAATTTTTTTTAACTACGACTTCAAGGATATTATTCTGTTCATAGGGAAGAGGAGGTGATGGCGGAGTTGTAATTAAAAATTAATGCTGAGCCATTGGCTAATGCCATTCACATTTCTCAGATTTTTCAAGTTTCAAGTAGAACCTCCAAATAACTCTTAAATAGTAATTGACATCAAAATTAATTCCATAGTACCCTGATAATTCATTATTTTTTAAAGCTGAAAATACTTAAGGTGAATTTTTTGTATTACACAAAAAAGATAATTTAATACAAAATGGGCAAAAGAGTTGAATAGGCATTTTACCAAAAAAATATATGAATTGCATGTAAAAAGCATTAAAGATGTTTAACATCTTTATTCTTTAAGGAAGTGTGTGTTTAAACCACACTGAAATGTGAGTAAATACTTACTACAGTGATTAAAATTTAAAAGACTGAAAATCCCAAGTACAGGTAAGGATGCAGAACAGCTAGAACTCCCTGCATTGTTTGTGGGACTGAAAAATAGATGTTATCATTCTTCTTGGGGAAATCTTAGTAAAGAGATTCATGGGTTTTTTTGTACGCACAAGTTTAAGTTTAAGCTGTATTTTTATTTTGTTTTTGTTGTTGACTACTTCATCATTGTGACTTTCCTATAAAGGAAGATTGAGTTACCTTAGGGGTACTTTTCCACAAGTGTTTACTTTATAAGACTTAAGTCACTAGGAGGAGTTCAATCTTATAGTCAATCTCTTGAACCATTTTCTTAAAATTTGAAGATGAGTTGTTCCATCTAGTCCTTGAAGCTAAGGACACCTTTCCCCACCTTGCTGATATACAGCTTATTGGGCATCATTTTCAACCCAGATTATTCTCTATGGCACATCTATTGGGGCAGGTGACTTCTCTCCTTGCTCATCTGGAAGTATCTAAAGAGGTCTTCAGCAAACTTCAGCATCCTCTCTTGCTGCTTTGCTGCTCACTTTGGTGACTGCAGATTTACATGGGCCTGGAGCTTAAGGAATGGAATAAGGCTCCTGATGATGGGCTGAACAGAAGTATTCTTTTTCTTTTTTAAGGCTTTATGTTCTCAAACCCCTGTATTGGAATTAGTTTATGCTGATCTTTAGCCAACAAACAGATTTTTCCCCAGTTTTTTCTATTACTTTGTCTCAATTTTAGCCTATTATTATCAGTTGCATGGGCAAGGACTTTTCAAACTTTAAGTGATTCAATCTGTCACTTATAATTGTCCCTTTTTTTTCCTTGCATGCACTTTCAAAATTTATTTGTTATTTCATCATTTTATTTTTTCTGTTTATTTCAACATTCATATATTTCTTTTCATTTTCAGTTTATATCCTATTGAGAGAAGTATCAGTCAGAGATCAGTTGGGAAAACAGGACCAATACCAAGTCTCTGAATCAAAAGAATATAATATGGAGATTAGTTTTACAAAGAGGATAGAAGATCAGTAAGGCAAATAGGGAACAATGAGGCAGTCCAGAGACTAGCAGCATCTGAAAGCCACTAAAATTTCTTGAGCTGAGACAACAAAGGAAAGAAAGGTGTTTTCAGAGTCTTAGTAGAATCTAGGATCACCAAGGTACAATTCCAAGAGAGAGTCAGAGAAGAAATATTCTGCCTCCTTCTCTTTTTCTGCCTTCCAAATTCTTGTCAGTGTCTGCCCTCATCAGAACCCATGAGAAGCCACTGGGAAGGGGAGTCTGGGAAACATAAATAGGGGGTCAGCCATCTCCAGTACAGAAGAAAGATGGAGGAACGAACAGGTAGGAATCTGATATTCGACAGGCAGATGATTCTGTTGGTTGTTGGCAGAGCTGATGTGCTTTTTATTCTGGAGCATAGTTTTGTGGATGTTTATGGAAATGTGCAGGTCTCAAGTTTATACACAGAGTATGGTCTGAACGTAGGAGGCTGCAGTGAAGTGCAACTGTAGGCACTTGTAGGAATTAGAAGTCAATTTATTTTCTGGGACAAAAACTAGTATGAATCAATATGTAATAGAAAAGATTAGCTACATGTAAGAGTTATCCCCTCCTGTGATAAAGTTTGTAAATGTGGGTCAGAGGAAAATTGGGAAATAGTCAAGTTTAATTCAGGTGCCTGAGCTATATCTTATTACTGAAATGCTATGGACTTTGAAAGAAATCATCCACTGAGTTAGGATGTGCATGCATGGATAAAGAACGTGCTATCAAGAAAGCATTATCTACATGATGTCCAGAAAAAGAGAATTATAAGATTAGGTCAGCGGACTTTCAACACTGTCCAAAGAAGGCGTATTGACTAAGTATCAGCACTTGATCTTCAATATTCAGCGTCCAGAATTGTCAGTTTCACGTGTTTAGTCATCATGAGATAGTCTCCCTGACTCTAGTCAATCCTGGATGGAGTGACCAGAACCAAATACATTTTAAGATGCATTTGATACACTACAAAAAGCAGATTTGTTGCAATCAGACATGCCTGGCTTGACATCTTTTTCTGTGACTTAGTTGGCAGTCTGGGCACAGTTTCTTCATCTGACCAAAGTTTGGCATCTACATTTGCAAATAGAAAGAATATTTTATTCCTTGTAAGGATATTTTGAACTACTTATGTACTAGATTAATGTCAGTTCTTGCTGTTGCCTCTTTGTCTTGACTTTAATGGAGGTGGATATTTAGGACTATCACAACTCTTAACCATAACAATGAAAACGATCTTGCCAGTTCATCGATGAGTATCTTCTGCTTTCATATAGCAATTAAAGCATGCTTCTACTGTTATACTTCATTTACTACACTGAAAGTGTAGAAGAGATTGGCCATTGTTGATGGTTGCACAGAGTTCGACTTCCTTCTTCTGCTTAGGAAATACATACCTATTGAGGCAACCAGTGCCTAATGTCCTGTAGGAGTTGAAAATGCCGCATGTTTGTTAACTCAGGCTTTCATGGAAGTGATGTGCAAACACATGACATAAGTCCCACCAATTAGTTGTACCAACCTAATAGTTTCAGGGACCATAGGAACTCTCTCAGCATTGCTATTAGAAGGCATCTCAAGCTCCAGGGGTCACAGTGGCAGAGTAGAGGTGGTGATGAGGCAGTGGCAGTGTACCATTCGAGTGAGTCTAAAGAGAGCAAGTAGTGTTGTCTGGTTGGTGATGGTGGCAGTGGTTCTCCTGTGTGATTTGGGGCATTATTCCTTTTTATATGGTCCTGACATCTTTTTCTAGCAATTTCTAGAGCAACCCATTCTACTTTTAATAAACTATTATGCATGGAAAAGTTACAGTTGGTTACAGTCACTTGCAGCTAAGAGCCCTGGCTGATAGGAAATAATGTGTTTCTGTTACAGTTCCCCACTGCTTTGACCTCTTAAGTGTATGGTCTTGTCTTATTCATCTCAGTACACTTAATGCTCAGCAATATCTAGAATATATAAGAGCCAGAATTGGACTGAACCAAGCTTCACTTTTTCCTTTCCCTTGCTCACCAAATAACCTTCTAGTATACTTTAACTTTTCTTGCAGTTTTGCTTCTGAAGGGCATGACATATTGAGCTAATAACATAATTGCTTCTACTCATACTTCTCTTTGTGAAGAATTCAGTAACATTCTGGTCAGAATCTGATGGCTGTGTTCAGCATGAATCAGTTCCCAGAAGCCTATTCTTTAGAGTAGCAATGAGAAAATCACATTTCTGGGGCTGCAAAACTGGGTCAGCCTTAACCTATGGAACTACCACTTTGCAAGGTATCGCCAAAGTGGCTAGCCAACCTATTTTCATAAAATTTCCAAATTCAGAAATCTCTAACTTGAGCAATACCATCTGTAACTGCTATATTTCTCATCATTTTCACCCATTTTCCCACAAATATTTTCCTTTTCACTTTTACCACTCTTTGGCAGAAATAAAGCTGGATGGTTGGAAAGATAAAGCCGTATTTATCTTTCAATTGCATAACAAAACGCTGTGCTGTTGCAAACACTTCAACTGTCCCATTGCTTTGATTATAGTCAGAGTTGGCTGCCAGCAGAATTTTAAAAAGAGGTTCAAGAAATAGGAAGGCAGACCCTACTCCAAAGTAATGCATAAAAAGTAATAATCAGTACCCTTTTTTTTTTTTAAATAAAGACGCAGATGTAGAGAATGTCTTGAGGACATGGCGGGGGCGGGGGCAGGGGCCGGGGGAGGATTGGGAAGGGGAAACTGGGAGGAAGTGAGAAAGTAGCATAGACATATATACACCATCAAATGTAAAATAGATAGCTAATGGGAAGCAGCTGCATAACACAGGGAGATCAGCTCCATGCTTGGTGATGACCTAGAGGGGTGTGGTAGGAAAGAGGCGAGGGAGGTTCAAGAGGGAGGGGCTATGGGGATATATGTGTAAATACAGCCAATTCACTTTGTTGTACAGTGGAAACTGCACAACATTGTAGAACAATTATACTCCAATAAAGATCTGAGGGGGAAAAAAAGGAAAGAAAAAAATGTAATAATGACTGTGTACAAATCCGCATGTGAGAGCTCACAGGGGAAAGCAGATAGATTATTTGGAATAACTGTTTGGGACTGAAACTGATTTAAAAATTTTGAATGAGACTTGAGACTTTTGTTTAGAATCATTTGACAAAGAGTTTTATATGTTTAATGAACGTTATATAGATTTTTAATACCACCAAAGTCTTTTTATTCATGTTTCAACTCCTTGTATTCTATGAACAATTACTCATATGGTAAGTACTTTACAGTTTGCAAAGACCTTTCACGTGCATTGGTTCCTTAAGCTTCATAACCACCCTGAAAAATAGGTAAGTTTTGGAGCAGGCCATACCAGGAGCTGAAATGTTATATAACTTTTCTCTCTATCCCTTTATCCTCATGGTGATCCAATAATTTGCATGGATGTCATTATAGCATTCACTCACAGTTTTATATTTTTCTCTATCCATTTGAAAATATTCTAAAGGTTTCTGAGAAGAAATTGATTTTTTGGTTTATGCACGTCTGCTGTAGCATGCTCAGGATAAGTCTTTCCATTTTGAAGGAAGATTTTTAATTATTTTTCACTTCCACTAAAATGTGTGGCTACCCCTAAGTTAGAATCATGAGATGCAGCTTCTGTTATTTTCTGTTCAGAGCTATGTTTGCAACATGTTGCAGGGCAATACAGCACCTCTCATGAGCACTTAAAAATAGCCAGTATGTTGTGCTGTTCTTAAACTACAAAGGGAAGCTCTCTACAGGTTTAATACAGAATGGAAGATTTCTCTATTTTACTGGCAGATAAGAGCCTAAGAAAGCAGTAAATTGCTGAGCAATAATTGAGTAAGCTGGTAGAAAATGTGACAAAAAGTTTTAGATTCGACAGGTGCAATTGCATAAATAATGTCTGTTTTAAACGATCTGAACTTCAGTTATAAAATCTGGACACTTTAGTTATAAAATTGTGTACTTACCTTCTTATAATGTAAAGATAGGAGATAATGACTAATATGTATTGAGAATCTTGTAACTGACAGTGTGACATGGGCTTTACACTTTTATTAAAATTAGACCTGACTCCAACAACCATAATATAAGAGATGAGGAAACAGAAATGTTTAGCCGCATGTCAGAAAATGGCCATATCATAGCAAGGAGCCAACAGTATTTAAGATGATATTTGGTAGAATGCTGTTTCTGGCCAGGAAAGACTCCCTCATTCAACCAAGGTCTGTTTCCTAATTGAATAAAAGCAAATAATTGTGATATTTATGTCATTACCTATATAACATCGCCTACTAAGATCGTATGACAAGAAACTAGTAAACAGAAGCCTAGAATTTATCCTCTCCTTTTATGATCTTGGGAGAAATTATGGTTTCTGTTTTGGCCTATTTCTGCCTGATGAAACAAGAATATTTTCCCTAAAAGAGAAGTTATTTACGAAAAAAATGTTAAATCACTACCAGGCATATTAGCTTAGAAAAGGAAGCCAACTTAACTATTATTTGACTTTGGGAGACCCTAGGACTCATAATGGGAAATGAACTAACCTAATTTTAAACTAAATTTCAGTCATTGCAGCTTAAAATATCCCAAGTCTTATAAAGCTGATGAAAATGATCATAAGGCTAGTGAACATATGAAACACTCCAAACAAATTCAGTATGGAATGAAACTCATTTGGACATAGAACAAAGAAAAGTTGAATCTCTGATATTAAAATATCAAATTATTAACATTTTAAGGATAACTTTAAAGCCCACTTGAAGGTAATAAAAAATAAATGTAACCGTATTATGCCTGTCCCTACGAGTGTACAGATATGTTGTATATGAGTTATGGCCAATGGAGATTCAAGGATTAGATTTTGAATAGTATTCTATTCATATTTAATACAGAAGTATAATAATTTATAAAATTAAACCCATATTTATGAGGGTGAGTCAAAAATTATCTGCACTCTAGTTATATTAAAACTTCTGTAAATTCTATAGCCAGAGTGCAGATAAATTTTGACTCACCCTCATATATTATAGATAGCCAGTCAACATTAAATAAGCCTGTATCTTTACTGTAAAACATGTCTTGTGCCATTTAAAAAAATAGTTCATTATGTGACTAACTTAGAGACATAATACTAAGATCACTGGCATTAACAATATAAATGTAAATTTAATTTACTTATTAACATTCTGTTGGTGCAATGTTGGTGTCTCTTACATCTCTTTCTGTAGTTAAGCAACCAGAGAGGAGTTTATTTGTATATGTGGTTTTGAGAGTAGAAACCAAAGGATCTAGAAGGAAGGAGTTCACTGCCTAGGGGAAGGAAATTAGAGAGGACTGTAAAGTTGCTCTCAAATATTAGTCTTCTTGTCTACCTCTAGGAGCTGTAGCCTTAACTTACGGGAAGAGCCGTTTTCGTGAAGGTCTTCATAATATATTAGAATGAAAAATAATGCCACTATGGTGCCCAAGAGGAGGTTCTTTCATCAACCTTTAAGTACCTTGGTACTTCAAGTTCTCAAAGAAACACATAACATAACAACATGACAGATATCCCTAGGGAATCCCAGAAATTAATGGGTGAGATTTTGCACGAAGCTGAATGCTTTACATTAACAAGTGAGGAGAACAGAAGAGTAACATGACTCCTTTAGTCCCTGTAAACCTGGGAAGTCTGAGGAGACACAAATTAAATTAGAATGCTTAAAGCAGAACCCTGTCTTTCAGATTATCACTTACCAGAAGACAAATATGAAAGCATGAGAATAAGTTCAGTCCATCTTCCAATTAATAAAATTGTTTTAGTTATTTGCCATTTATCACCAAAGTTGAAGATATGTATAAGATAATTTTTTAAAAGGAGGTAAATGTGAAAATCACATTTGGGGCCCCTATGAGGGGTGCGTTGCAAAGGCAGGTGGTCATCCTCAAGAGTTTTGCAAGTATTGATTTGAGATGGAGCTGGGCAACTCTTTGTATCTGTGCACAAATGTGAGTAAGGATGGAGATTTATTCATTTAAAATTGTTGACTCCTCCAAGCAATAATGAGAACAAAAACAATGAAATATGAAAACCTTTAAATTTCTTCTATGTCAGAAGTTTCCAAATCTGAGTGTATATCAGCATCATCTGGAGAGCTTTTAAAAATGCGTATTCACAGGTTACATCATCAGGGAATCTAAATTATGAGGTCAAGTGGGGCTTAAGTGTTTTCTGTAAAAATTTACCAAAGTGATTTCAATATCTTTCCAGGTTTGCCAACCCTTGTGATATAGTGTAGACAATATAGGGGAAATCAGGGAAAGGAAAAATCAATAGATGTTGAAACCATCAGATAACATTTCTTTGAAGAACAGAGACTTGAACATGGTATAACAGAAAGGGTGAGATTTGAACCAGGAATGAAATCCTAAACTGTATGCCAAAAAAGGCATGTATTAGGTTAGCACTAGCAGTTATAAGAAATAAACCCCCAAGTTACAGTAGCTTAAACCAGGAGAAGTATGTTTTTCCTTCAAGTAATGATTCATGAAGGTGTTCCTGTTTGGCTGCCAGTTCTTCACATAGTAGTTCAGGGGGTTCCAGGGGCAATTGTCATTCCATTATCCCTTAGGACCTTATCATTTTTTGTAAACAGCCAGTGATTGGAAGGTCCACCTGCTTCTTAAATCCCCTGAGCTGGAAGAGATCCATATTACTTCTGTACACCTTTCATTGCTGAGAAATAGTGATATGACCACCCCTAGATGAAAGAGGAGAGGGCGGCTACAAGTTACAGTCCCTCTCTGGGCAGTTGAATCTCCATACTGTAGCAGCAGAGCATAAATTTGTATGGACAGTATACTACTTCTGTGAAGTGGGCAGCAAATCCTAAATAAAAGTAAATTCTCTTGGAGTTGTTCTGCTTCAGATAGTAACCTTTGTTTTATGTGCATTTCATGGTTTTGTGCTGATGTATATTTCTGTATGATCACATCTTCTCCTTTTCTACTTTCCTTAGATTCATGAACTGGAATTGATAATGGCAATGTACGTATAAACATCCTTTGACTTCATCAGACCCATGTTCTGAATCTGAGTTTGAGAAGACGACTCCTGTAAGTAATTAACCAAGAGGCACACTGCCATCTTGGGTCACTTCATCTTCATAGGAGGGACCGAGCAGCTAAAGTAAAAGAGGATGCTGCCTGGCATATTTGATTTTTTAAAATATTGTTGTTTTTCCATTATAAATAGAAAGAGACAATAGAACTGGAAGGAATTCAGCTAAGGAAACATTTCTGTGTTTATATGACCCACTTTCATGAGAATGGAGTAACATTCATGAGAATGGCCAAATGAGGGCTTTTCTAAAAGGAAAGATGTGAGAAAAACAGTCTTTAAACCTAGAGTGCCAAGGAAAAGAGGGGAATAAAACTAGGAGTTCAAGCCCCCTGAAGATTTACATTTTGTGAAATAAGTAGGTGTGTGAAGAAGCTAGAAGTAATTTTTATTTCTTTTGTTACACATTTGATTTGTGTTAAGAACAATTGGTACTCTCATATAATTAAAGCAGTTCTGACATTTTGGTGTGTTTCATTGTTGGGCTATGCACAGAATGTTCCTACTGTCTTTGTTAATGTATTTTGAATAAAGATAGGTTTTATATTCATTCTGACCTTGTGATACTACCTTGAGCCGCACAGTACTATATAAAAAAGATAAAAGAACTTCACAATGATCAGTCTTGGCTATTAATGAAAATATTGCTTATTGCCAAAAGGAAATGCATTTTGCACTATTCTAAATTGAGTGACGGTTTAGCCTGTTAATAATTGTTTTTACAGGGGCAATGTGGCCTCAAGAAAAATCTGTTATCTTGTGGTTCTTGTGGATATGGACATATTACTTGTGATCTGAACTGTTTGGGAGAAATAAAATTAGTGACATTTGTCAATATTAATCTAATCCTCTTGATTACGCTCTCTAAAGAAGAGGGACAAAAATATGTGATTTTTTAAAAAATAATACTTAATTTTTTTAAATTGCATATATTTGGCTTTGGAATATATTATATTTTTTTGTTCCTGAACCATGCATGTTTTTATCAGGATTAAATTAAAGTAACAGTTAACTCTTCTTCAATTCATAGCATAACAATTTAGCAACTTCACATAAAACCTCCAGAATGTGGCCAAGAAATTTTTAAGGCCTTTGAGTGGCCAACATCGATGTCATAAAGTCCAAACACACAGTTCAGATAGTTCCTTATCTGAGATCATCACAGACCATCAACCAAGGTTTATTTAAGTCTAATTCATCAACGGTTGTAACTTCTGTGAGAGCAGAGGAAGTTGATTAGGCAAAGCAAAGAGACTTCCAAAAATTTTTCAGAAACACACAGGAACACTCTGACCCTAGAAAGTTCAGTCTTTGTTTATTTAACAAATATTCATTAACTAGGACTATTGTAAGCATGGGGTTTAGCACAGGGAACTAGAAAGGCATGGTGCCTGCCTTTGTTGAACTTCATGTAAACTGGGGAAGATAAACAACAAACAAGTAAACAAATAAGCATGTAAATCCAGTGGTAATAAGTGCTACAGAAAATAAATCAGGGAAAAGGGCTAGACAGTTATTAGTGGACATTATTTTATATAAAGTCATCAAGAAATGCCTTTCTCATAGGCATTCCTGTGGCTCCCCCAGCAGCAGCCACAGTGGCCCCAGCTAGCTTGATTCCCTCTACTGATGTCTAGTGGTTTTATTTCTGTCTTTCTGTCTAAGGCAGGATACAAGGGCCTCAAGTCCTATCCCTTCCCACATTTGACATCGGGTTTGTATGTTGTATATCATGTTTTTTTTGTCTGTTTATTTTGTTTTGAAATTAAAGTACGCAAAATAAAGAAGATTCAGCTAAAAAAAAAAAAGGGCATCATTGGAAGGAAAGGCATCACTGATGCCCTTCCCATGACAAATGGGGCTCAGGAGTTACCAGGGGTCCCATAGCAGTATCCCAAAGACTTGAGATATTATGTGCCTTGCCATGACTGTAACACATAGAGGTGGGGAACAGTTATGAGATGCAACATGGTCGTAATTCTCAGCTCAGACCAGATAGTTATACCCAGAGCCAGACAAAAAAAAGTGAGAAGGAACCGTAATACAAAACCAAGAAAGACCATGGTAAGCTAGGGACACATCAAATGTAATGCTCACAAAAGAGAGTAGTACCTTTGAGTATGTATAAATGCTTTCTTCAAAAAGGGATGCTGCCTCTGTCTTAGAAGTACTTAGAGTTAGGACAATGGGCCCTAAAAAAATCCCTGTAAATCATCCAACAATTGTTATTCCTAGAGACCTTGAGTCATCAATGAAAGATTAAATCAGGTTGAGTATGTACTGTTTGAAAAGATGCGGAATCTTATTTTCCTAAGATTTCAGCCTCTGTAGAATAATCAGTTTCCTGAGAAACCTCAATTCCCTGGGAGTTCTGATATCTGTGATTATACAGCTGTTTGTGTTCCCTGAACTTAAGAGTGATAAGAATGGGAACGGTAGAGAGGAGTCTGTTGAAATTAAGTGAGAAAATTTTTTTTCATTATTGTTAAATGAAGACCATACTTTACACTAATCTCCATAGTTTTTACCTAATGCCCTCTTTTTTTTTTGTCCCAAGATCCTATCCAGAATATAACATCATATTTATTTGTCATGTATTCTTAGGCTCCTGTTTGCTATGACAGTTAATCAGACTTTCTTTGTTTTTGATGACCTTGACAGTTTTGAGAAGTACTGTGAAGTATTTAGTAGGACACGCTCAATTGGAATTGATCTGTTGTTTTCTTTATGATCAGACTTGAGTTATGGGGTTTGGGGAGAAAAACCACAAAGGTCAAGTGCCATTCTCATCAGATCATATCAACAGTACATACCAACCATATTATCACTGTTGATGTTAATCTTGATCACCTGGCTGAGATAGTACTTGTCTGATTTCCCCATTTGAAAGTTGTTCTTTTTCCTCCTTTTCATATTTTACTCTTTGGAAGGAAGTCACTGTGTGCAGCTCACACACAGAAAGTGGCAAGTCATATTCTACCATCTTAAGGGTGGGGTTACTACATAAATTATTTGGAAGTATTCTATAAAGGTTATTTGTCTACTCTTCTTATTCATGATTTACTCATACATTATGGACTTATGGTTATTTATTTTATACTTTGAGTTATAATTCAATATCATCTTATTTATGTTGCTCAAATTTTTCCAGATTTGGCCATTACGAACTCTTTCAGAAGGCTCCAAAGTCCCTTTGACATAACGCTATCAATTAAAAAACAACTTGGGGAGAGTATTTCCTTAGTTTCTGGTGGTATACACACTGCAGGCTTATTTTGAATATTTCTTCTCTCAGTCCTGGAAGCAGCAATTTCTCCAAGGATGCCTGGTTCCTCTTATTTGAGAATGGTATTAGAAACCAAGATCTGAGTCATAGATGTTCTCCTTGCTACTGAGATATTCTTGGTACAAGGCCCTCTCTGCTGACAGAGCAACAAAATATATGAGTATATATTAATCTGTGTATATACACACATCTATATATATTCTGTATGTAGCCATCTGTATATATATTAAGTTAAACATGTGTTTCTCACTGATGTCTCCAACTCTAATCCATTACCAAATGGATCATTCTAGCCTTCTCCCCTTGTTTATCTGTTACTTCCCACCCTAATGATGAAAAACCTGGCCTTCCCCAGTCTGTCATCCATTCACTTAATGGTTCATTTCCAATATACGTATGTAGTGTTTTCAGAATTTTTAACCCATACCCCATTGGGATGCAACTTTATCAGCTAGAATAGAGTGATGATATACAGTTCCTGTGCTTTTAGTTTTACTCCACTCATTTCCAAGCATTACTTATGTCAGGAACTTTTCCCATCACCTCCTTCAAAGTCATTTTGTATATTTGTATTAAAGTTATTTTGTCACATTTTGCATTCTATTTTTGTATCTTCCTGCCCCTTCCCCACTGCCCAACCTCCTAAATTGTTTTTCGAATTGCACATATTAAGTTTCACTCCTTGTGCTGTAAAGTTCTATAGATTTTGGCCAATGGATATAGTTTCATACAGAATGGTTTTATTGCCTTAAAAAAAAATTTCTTGTGCTTTACATGTTCAACTCTCTCCCTACTCGCTGAATGCCTTGCAACCACTGATACCTCTACTTTTGCCTTTTCTAGAATGTCATATAGCAGTATGTGATATTATAGCCTTTTTGTACTAGCTTCTACCACTTAGCAATATACATTTAAGATTTATCCATATTTTTAAATGACTTGATAGCTCATCCCTTTGTTGTCACAGAAAAAGATTACATTGTCAGGATGTGCAATTTGTTTATCCATTCACCTTTTCAAGGACATCTTGGTTGTTTCCAGTATTTGGTGATTATGAATGAAGCTGTTCTAAACATTCATATGCTGATTTTTGTGTGGATATAAGCTTTCAAATCACTTGGATAAATACCGAGGAATTTGGCTACCAGATTGTACAGTAAGACTATGTTCAGCTTTGTAAGAAATTGCTGTGTCTTCCAAAATTTCCGTACCATTTTACATTCCTAACAGCAGTGAATGAGAATTCCTGTTGCCCCACTCCTCACCAGCAATTGATATAGTCATCTTTTCTTAGATTTCAGACACTCTAATAGGTGTGTAGTGGTATCTCATTGTTGTTTACATTTGCATTTCTAATGACAAATAATATTGAACATCTTTTCATATGCTTATTTACCATCTATGTATTTTCTTTGGTGAAATGGCTGTTCAAATATTTTGCTGCTGTTTTTCTTCTGGGCTTTGTGTTTATTTAGTATTGAATTTTAAGAGTTCTTTGTATATTTTAATTTTAAAAAATACTTTTATATTTAAAAAGGAAGCCTGGATTCAGCAAATATTCCTATGTTCATAAAAGTAAAATGTACTGATTAAACAAATCATTAGTTTTATGTGTCAGTGTACACAAAAGGATGATTTGTGATTCTGGTAGTTGTTCTTCCTTACCTTTTATATGTTAACCTACTTATTTTGGTTAATGTCAATTACAATTATAAATAACTTTGATTTAAACTTTTCTCCAGTCTTCTTTCATGTAAACTTCATGAGGCCAGACTTTATCTATTTTGTCCTACTCTCTATCTTCAACCATATAGAATAATAATCACTCAATAAATAATCACTCAATAAATTATTTTTATTTTTTTGTGTTACTATAAATTACCTGAATGAATCTGAATATGAAACAGTAGTTACATCACAAGTGTAGAAATACTTTAACATACTCACTAAATTTTTTCAGTTATATACAGATATTTTGACATCATGTGGAAACACCACTGCCAGCAATTTATAAAACTGCCTATTTCCAAGTAAAGAAAATGTTGTCCTAAGAATTTAAGGGACTGTATTGGTTTTAGATAGGCATGACCAAAGGAATCTAATTTAAACATGCAATTTAAGACTGTGAACTTAGAACTTTCCTTTTTATATCTTTGTGTGTGTTCATAAAGATGCAACATTTAATATAACTAGAAAATAGTTGCTGTGTCTGTTACACTTATCAAAGAAAATATTTGGAATCATGATCTGGTTAACATGAAGGTCATTGAAAGAAATATTTACCTGGACCAGCTTTCAAGTGGGTACCATTTTTTTGGTTGCTGTATTCAGATACACTTGCAGGTTTTTGGTTGCAATTATCTTCAACAAACCTTGAATCTTTCTGTTTAAGGTAATTTACAATGCATGCTTCAGTTTCCAAATCAGGAAGTAGAACATACTTTTGATAAAAAGGAACAAAGACAAATATACTGTGAATTCAAATAGCTGACAGATCATGGGAAAAATACATAGTGAGATCAAAAGATAATATGGGCAGTCATCTATCTACTTTGTATTTATCTGCCAGAATACACATTTGAGTGTTAATCTTTGAAGCAACTGAAAACTCTATCCAATGCTTACTTATTGAAATGCTTTAGCAGAGTACACTGTATGAATCTCTATACACTACTCTACCCAGCTGCAGGCATTTGAACTACTTAGCTCCTTTTATAAGCTTCAGCATTTAACCTGAGCAAACTCAATTGATATTATTTACAGAAGTACCACAAATTGGTTTTGAAAGATTATAAGTTTCAACTTTACAGTGCTTTTGTTTTCTTATATTCATATAAAAAGAAATTCAGACTCAGTAACATAGAAAAATGTGACCTATTGATATAGCAAATACACAACATGAATGAATTTCCCTAGTAACTGCATATTGACAAGACACTCTCTGTAATGAAAAGGATTTTGCTTCTCTTCAGTGTGTTTGCTTGAGAGCAGCATGTGATGTTGACATACCATAGGTTTATGGGTTGTAAAAATTTTTAATCGCTTAGTGTGTTCATCCATGAGGTGAAAGAGACCATCTCACTCAAGCCCATTATACAAATTAGAAGCTTTTGTTCCTTTCGTGTTTTGTTGGTAGGCATTAACACAGACACTATGAACGTATTGGATCTGGAAGTAATGGAGTGAAATTGCTCACACCATTGCTTTAAATTGAAATGCAGACAGTTCATCTGCATAGAAGTCATGAGATCTTTTTACCTGAAAGATTAAAAACACTGAATAGCAAGATGTAAACAACAACAAAAACCCACAAGATTTTAAGGCAGCATTTTTCCCCCTCAGACACTATACCTGTGTAATAATTTTTGAAAATCCATTATAATTCTATTCTAATTGCTTCAGAATCTAATCGGAACCTTGATCTGGAAACACCAGCATTTCAAAATGGAAAGTGTGTCCCCTTAGAGCAGAAGTTGTATTCTTTTTTATTTTCTTGTGTTACTATAAATTACCTTTTTAGCTCATTATTAAAGGCAAAATAGCTATGTATCATTAGTCAAACACTAATGATCCTACATTAGGAGAGAAAACTTGAACTAACCAACTTTCTACAATCAAACTACTTCTGTTTAAAGAAAGCTTTTCGTGAACAACATAGGTGTTTACTTCAAAAGATGTTTTCTTAATAATACTAAGTTTTTCATCTGCTTCAGTGTAAGAGGATGTTAGGAGAAAATATGGCATTTTATAACACAAGCTATTTTAAAGCAGATGGGCTATGTCAATCTCTAAGACAGTTTCTGCACTTGTTCCTATAGAAATCATAAATGTGCCAGAAACCATGGGGATGTCATGCTAGCCAAATATAATAAAACATGGGACTTTTTCATTTTCTGGGAGTATAATAATAATAATAGCTATGTTTTATAAGTTCTCTTCAACAAATCAAATATGCAGAGTTGATAGTCAGCTCTTGAATCTTTTTGAGTGTGTATTTCTGAAATTACTACCCATTTCAGAATCACAAAAATATGCTAAATCTAACATCTTAGTTTTACATATGGGGAAACTGAGGCTCAGTTAATGACTGAAAAAGTGAAAGAAGTAAGGAGGGGGACTTTCATAAATTCCTCCATCACATTTCCCACCTACAGCCTTATATCCCTAGATCTGGCCCTCTTGTACTGTCATCAGAGGGGAACTATGCATACCCCCATCTAAGTCCAGTCCTTCCACTTGTGTGTCAGATCTTATCCCCTCTTGCCTACTCATGGGAAGCACTGCTGCAATTCTCACCTTCCTGTTTGACATCATTACTCTTTGCTCTCTACTGAACCATTCCCTATTCTCCAAAAAAAAGGGGGTATAAAAAAGGATCTTCCCCCAAATTCTGTCTTTACTTGCTTTTATAGACCACCATATGCTCTCAGTTTTCTTTTCTTTTAGCTTAATGCTCTTTTATAGTCCAGATCATTCTCTGGCTCCCTGACAACTTAATTGTCAGAGATATACAAGGCTTGGGCACTGGTCTCCTCCTCTGCTACATTCACTGTCCTGGTACTCTCATCTAGTCTCAGAACTTTAAAGATCATCTATATGATGACAAGTTCCAAATTTACATCTCCCAGCAACTTCTCTATTGAAATCCATTCTTGCATTTCTAACTGACTACGCATCATCTCCAGTTGGATAGCTAATAAATGCCCAAAGCTAACAGTCTGTAACTGAACTCTTGTGGGTTTTTCCCCCCTAAAAGTTATTCCACCAGTCTTCCCTTTCTCAGTAGATGGCAGCGCCTTCCAGGTTCCCAGGACACTAAGTTGGAAACACTTTTGACTCATCTATTTCTCTCACATACCACACCTAATCCATCAGAAAACCATGGCTTCACTTTCCAAATGTATCCATTGTAGATCAACTATACTCCAATATAAAATAAAAATTAAATTTAAAAATATGTCCAGAATCCAACCGTAGATCACAATGACACTGCTGCTACCTCAGTGCAAGTCTCCATCATCTCTCACCTAGACCTCTGCAATTGCTTTCTAACTGGTCGTGTCATGTCTAGGGATTTGCTTCCATGGAATTTATTCTCAATGTAGCAGCCAGAGTGATTGTTTAGACACAAGCGTATCATGCCATTCCTCTAATGAAAATTCTTCAATAGCATTCCATTCCCCAGAGTCTGTGTAGAGATATACATAAGTAAGGATGTGATTAAATTTGAGGACAGTCTACTAAAATATCCAAGGTATCATGGAAGGGCATAGGCAATCCCTTAGCTGAACTTTGGAGGACCACTGTATCCTTCTCAGAAAAAAAGTAACATTGACTCTATGAATTGAAGGATAAATAGATGTTATCCCAGAAACTGAATGGTAAGGTGTAGAGGCTGAGGGATCGGCACAGAACACTCAACGCTTGGAGATTGTACAGAGTGTCAGCACTTTAGAAAATGAAAATAGTTTTCATCAATTTATTCATTTAATATTCCCTACAAACCTTCCAAGCAAAGAGTGTTATTATCTTTATTTTACAGATGCTGACAGTAGCACACAGGTAGCTATTGATAGAGCAAGGATTCAAATTCACGCAGTTTCTAAGAGTAAGGCACCAACTACTGTAATTGGAAATGTTAGCAAGACTCAGATCCTAGAGAGCCTCAAGGTCCAAGTTAAAGATGAGACTTTGTCCTAAGAGTCACAAGAGATATTTTTCCTACTTTGGACGGATCAGTAAAAATGAACTGGGCAAGAAGAAATTGCAGAGCACTATCTTCGGTTTAATAAACTGCCCAAGTTGAAATAAATCCAAACTCCTTTAGTGGACTTGTGAAGTCCCATATACATTCTCACTCTCTGGCCTCATTTCAAGCCATTTGCCATTTTTATCTTCCCCTGCATCTCTCACCTTTGCATCTCACCTAAACTGTGCTCTAAACATTCTTGGGGACACCCTTCCCAGAAAAGTGTGCCCACATACAAAAACTGCATACATTGTCACAGTTGACAGATGGAAGTCCTCCAGCCTGGGTTAAGAGTTCAAACTCTAAAAACTTATTGTTTCCTGACTCACTGGTACGGATTAGGTCTTTGGTCTATTTCTTCTCCCCCACCCCGCCCCCCCCCCCCCACCCCACCAAAAAAAAAAAGAAAAAAGCAATTCTCTTCCCTTCATAGGAATCAATTACCAATTACTCAGTGCTCAGTTTAAATATTATAGAGCTGGGACATTGCTTCGATTTCTGAGCTTCCTCACCAAATGAGTATAGATAAATAGCCATCTGTCATTTCAAAATGAGATAGGTTATACTATACTACCAAACTGCCTGATCTTGGGGTTTTAGGCTTCAGAGGGTTTATTTTTTTTCTTCTATGCAAAGGCCACAGTGAGGCAGACTACTTGTATCTCATTATGCTTAAATTTCAACTTTAGGCTTCCAGTTTGCCATAACAGGGAAAGAGAGAGATGAGGAATGAACCTGTAGCTCAAAATGCTTCTGCCTGGACCTGGAACATGTCATTTCTGCTTTCACAGCAATAGCCAGAACTTGTAATGTGGCGCTGAGACGGGTATAAGGAGTATATGAGGCAGTCAGTAGTGCTTCCGCAGGTAACAATTACATGTGAAGTAGCAGTCAGGTAATCTCTTTTCCAGCTCTTGCCTCATCTTATGGTAGTTATGTGTTTATGTCTCTGTTTCTTTATTAGAACCGTGAGCTCTTAAAGGGCAAAGCTTCATCATTTTATCTTTGTGTTTGTGCTAACTCCTAGTTTAATTAAAGTTGACTGAATTCAACTCGGTTAATGTTGTTGAGTTGCATTTATTAGGCATGGTTTGTATTGTAGTCCAGGTCCCCAGGAAAGAGACCCTGAGATAGAGATTACTGTGAAGGAAGTTTATTGAGACATGCTCTTGGGACCAGCAACTACGGTGGGGGGGAGTGAAGACAGCACCCCGGGGCAGTGGGAGAAGTTGGGCTCTGATGCAGTCTCAATGGAGATCTCCAGCTGACTCTACTGGAAATCTAGAGCTGAGATGGCCCTTTGGTGTTGTTCCAGTTTGGGGCTGAGTCCAGTTTTATAAGCCAGCATCAGCCAGGCATTGAATCCAGGCTGCCACAGGGAAGGGGGATGTGATGCTGAACAAGGATGTTCAATTGAGGGCAACCCCCAAAGGAAAAGTTCTTCCTTCTAAAGGGGAGACCTGGCTGTCACACAGTGTCCACTCCCATTTAACAAAAAGTAGGGGCACCTGGTTGGATAGTGTATTTAAACTGCCCTATGTAAATAAATATCATATCCACTTACAATGCTAAGAAAACAAGAGTCCTAGCCAATAGCCTAATGGACTCCTGTGTAAAACTACTTAACAATTTGGGGCTTAAGAGTTTTGTGACTTTCAGTTTATTCACTTTGGTATAAGTCAAATTTTATTGTAGTTTTCTAACCCTACATTCAGGACTCAGTATAAAATTGGTTTCCTAAACGATACAGACAAATTCCACATTTTCCACCTAACATGTATTTACATCCACAGCTGTTCAGTTGAGTGGGTAATTTAAGCCTCTGAGTTGGGAACTGGTTTCACTGCTTTTAATCTATTCAAAAATAGTTCATATGAGCAAAAGCTAATGTCGTAATAGAATTTACTCAGCAACATAAAAATATGTTATGCAAAAAATAGAGACAGAATAGAGTAATCGTTAGCTTTTTAATAGGCACCAATAAATGAAAATGAGTTAGGATTGACTTAGCACTTAAGCTGACAGTCCTAACTTTATGAATGCCAGGCAAATACTTTTTGTGATACTACATAGTTTATTTAACTCTTTTCCGTGTTTTATTTTTCTGCCTTTAAAATGGAGATTAAAAAGCTTAAAATAAAATCATATGTGATGGATAAGATGGGTGCTTCAGAACTTCTCAGGTTGGATTTGTCATACAAATATGTTTTCTATCTTCTCTTTGAATATTCACATGTAGAAAGCAGCTCTATTACAAATACAGGATTGTGTGCTTTGGGCCAGTTAGTTTCAGGGCAGTAAAATAAAAACACCAGTATGATGTCTTTATAGTCGAGTTGCTTAGAGCTTTTTAGGTGAGACAGATGTTTGAGCACAAGAGTTTACCAGTTGAGAGATAATATAATAGACATAGATTCAGAGTACGGCAAGGAGCACATAACAGGGAACAGAAAGTTCTGTAAGTGAGAGTGTTTAAAAATGAAGTGATAAATTTTGCCATGTAACAAACAATTTCAAAGCTTTAGTGGCCTACAACAGCAAACATTAACTTTCATGCTCAGAGTTGTGCAGCTGTGGTTCAGCTGGTCTAGGCTTGCTGTGTCTGGGCCAGGCTGGACTCCAGGCTTCTTGTTGGGATCAGGTCTGCCCTGTATATCTTCATTCATACACCTAGCTGAAGGGGAGTGATTACTGAGATGTTCTCTTCTCACAGCAAATCACAGCCACACAAAAGGACAGTTGCACAAGTATGTTTAAAGATGCAGCTCATGTCCCATCCACCCATTAACATTTCACTGACCAAAGGAAGTCTAATGGCCAAGCTCAACATTGATGGGCCAAGGAAATATACCCCATCCACACTAGTGAGAAGGACTGCAAAGTCACATGAGGAATCCAAGGATGCAAATTCTGTAACGGATATAAGATTAAAGATTCAGGAACAACAGTCCAATCCTTCATAAAATTTCCAAGGAGATGACATATTTGAGCTGGGTCTTGAAGGATGAATAGGAGTCTACTAATGAAACTCCAAAATTAATCCAACTCTAACATCCTACTCTGCTACTTTTCCTACAACTTTAAGTTATTTAGTTTGAAAAATATATAATTGCTTTATTCTTTCTGAGTAACCACACTCTACAACTATCTGAAACTCATTTATACTCAATGTCATTGTCAGACTAACTTACCTAACTTCTAGCATTGCTCAAGCTCTAGATAAGCTTCCCTCCTGTCTTCCAAAGGCTTTTACTCACTGTCTATGAAGCTTACACTTGCCTTTGAGACTGTTATATCTTATGCCTAGGGTTTGTAGCTTTCCAACTTTCTCTCCCTTTTATTTGCAAATCTTCAGAACAGTTAGTGTGCTCAGTATCTGCTCTGATTCTTTCTTGGAGAGCTGTGATTTTTTACATAATACTTCTGCCGTTTTTCATTACTCATCATCTCTATAAATATGCTATCTTTTTGATTTTTATATTATAAGCAATTCCCTTGTTTTATTCATAATCCAAATATCTCTCCACCCTTTATTATAAATCATCTTAAGTTGACTCTTTGAGTCCTTTGAATTGCCTTACAGCTAAAACTTTTGATTCTGTGTAGTCACTTTTTCCTGTATACTCAGCTGTAGATAACACTAAATCTGAGGGGTAAAAACAATAAAATGAGATTGCTTCTCATTTTGTATGTTCCTTGAGTTCTCTCTTATTATTTACAATCATATATCAATTGCTGGGTTATTTGAAGGCAAATCAGCACCATTGCTTGTTCCACATTCAGTTCCTGTCTTTCTCTGAGGAAAAGAATCTTTATTAGAAAAGAGCAGTTAGTGAAAAGAAACAACTCTCTCAGAAGTAAGGAGTTAACAGGAGTTGTAACAAAAAGCAGTGCTAAAAAGAGATGAGAGGCTGTGGACTTGAGATCAGCAACCAGAAGAGAGATCATTGAGATTCATGAATGTAAGAGAAACACTTGCATTGCCAAGGAAAAATTAAAAATTGTTGTCGAGTTCAGACAAACTATTAATGCATATGTAATGTGGAAGCACAGACTCCTGGTAAGAACTAGCCTTAGGCAATATTTCATTTAAAAACAGAGAATACTTTATATTATGATCCTACAAATGAATGTTGTCTAAATATTTTTGTTAATTGCAGAATATTTCATGATAATAAGGATCATCAAGTGTTGAAAATGTAGTGATTCATTTGACATTGAAAAAAAGGAAGTACAGGCATTTTAAGCATAAAAATTAAGGCTGTTCTGGATTTGAACTATATTCACACCTTGGAAATCAGCAGAAATCAAGGTCCTTCAGCTCGTAGAGGGTAGGTAAAGAGTATTCTTGAATATTTTGAAGCACAACTGGAAGGAAAACATAATATCGTTTTTCTTTCTTCTTTTCCAGTATTTCCACAGTTCCTTATGCAGTTTTTCATATACAATTTTCAATAAATATATATTGACCAAATGGGTATTTATCAAATAGCTCTGTGTTAAGTGTTGAAGTGGATAAGGAGGAGAAAGAATACACAAAGTTTTATTCATTCAACTAATATTTAGTAAGCAGTTATTATGCACTGTTTTAACTGCTGGGATTCAGTATAATGAACCGGGCAGGAACAGTGCTTGGTCTCATGAAGCTTAATTCTACTTGGGTGAGAGATAAACAACAAACAATAAAAATGCAAAAGGAAAGAGAAACAAGCTAATGTTAGATCATCTGCACCTCAAGCTATAAAGGAAATAAAGAAGGTAAAGTGATGCTGAGAGAGGACAGGAATAGGGAAGTCCCTCTTCACGTGGATGGATCAGTGATCAAGGGACAACTTTCAGCAAAGGTGCCACTTCAGCTAAGACCTCGTAATGAGGAGACAACTATTTGTAGAGCCATTGGGGAAAGTGGTTCAGACAGAAGGAAGAACAAGTTCAAACTCACTGTGACAGAAAAAAGGCTCTGTGGGTTTGAGGAACAAAAGGGAGGCTGGCATGACTGGAGGGTGTGGAATGTGCTAAATGAGAGCGGGAGTCAGGGACCAGAATATTGGAGCCTTGTGCCTGAGGCAAGGATTTTGCATTTTATTTTAAACACAATGGGAATCTATCAGGGAGATTTTAGGAGAAGGGGGTTTTATGATTTAATGTACAATTTCAAGTCATTCTGACTGCCTTTTTGGGAAAGATTTGAGGGGGGAGTGAGGGGATGGTTGAAAGCTACCAGTTAGTAGGAGTAACCAAGGCCCATAACCAAGGCCAGAGATCATGATGGTTTGGACTGGGTGACAATGGAAATAGATTTTAGACACATTTTAGAGATAACTGACAGGTCTTGCAGATGGATTGCACATGGATGGGAGGGAAATTGAGTAATCCAGAATATTTCTGCTGTCTGGAATTATAGGTCTGGGTGGATGGGGGATCATTTTATGAGACGGGAGAGACTCCTGACTGAAAGAAACTGCTTTTTTTGTAGAAAAGAAATCGAAGAAGTAATGGTTAAAGAAAGATTACAGTCTAGCTATCAAAGAACACACACGTATACACACATGATGCTAAAGGCAAGTTAAGAAGTAGCTAAATAAAGTATAAGACACTGAAGGAATACAAAGGAAACTCTTATTCATTCTCACTGAGTGAATCATTTCACATGTGTTTGTGTTTCAGAATTTCTAACTTGAGATGATGTAAATACCAAAAGCACTTAATTATTTCACATTGCATGAAATCTGGATCTACATGTTTAGTCCAACCACTCAATAATATAAAAAAGGTCAGCTAGTGTTTTTTTTTTAGCTTTTCTCTCATGGTTTCAAAATAACTGAGGTAGCTCTAGCAACATTTCTCACATGACAGAACCTCAGCTGAAGAAAGGGGATGGGAGGAAAAAAGAAGCCCATTTCGTATTAGCTTTTTCTTTTAATCAGGAAATTTTTTTCCTAGAAGCCCTCTGATACCTATTACATCTAATTGGCCTGAGCTGGGCCATGTGCTCATCTCTGGGTCAAAAACCAACAAAAGGAAACTAAATTGACAATATTGATTGAGATCAGTCATAATTGAGCTTTTGAGTCTGGGGTCATAGCTCCCTAAAAGTAATAGGGATTCTTCAAGTAAAAAAAAAAAAAAAAAAGTCTATTTGCCAGACTGGATATGATCAGAGACCCAAAATTTCAGTTTTTAGCTAGGCTTCAGTGATAAAGGCAAAGTTGTTACATTTGCAAGCTCAGTATATTCCAGGCTAAGTCAAATGCCTGGCACTTTACATGGTAGACGATTGTATTGTATAAATACACATTATTAAATGAATAATTAATGTATATTTGTTGAATGGATCACCACTTGCATATGAAAAATACAAAGGTCTTATACAAGAGGTCGGAGTGGTAAAATAACTTGTTCAAGCCAATTCAGTAATAAATGTTAGAGCAAGATTCAAACTCAGATGGCTTTTGTTCCAGTGTCTGGACTCTGCTCATTGAGCTACACCGATTTTCACTAAATTCTAATGGTGTAATTGACCACACAACCCTAAAAGGACACTAAATCCAAGGTCTGCGGGAGGGTAGATTCTCAGATGGAGTCAAGAAATCCTAGGAAACTAGCCACATCGTCTTTTATTTCCTTTAATTCCTTTAATGTAATTTAATTTTCATTTGCCTTTGGCAGAGCACTTCAATAGCCCACCTCTCAAACTACCAAAACTATAAGAAGTTTTGTATTTTTCTTTTTTCATATTTATTTATTTATTTATTTATTTATTTATTTATTTATTTTTGGCTGCTTTGGGTCTTTGTTGCTGCACACAGTCTTTCTCTAGTTGTGGCGAGTGGGGGCTACTCTGTGTTGCAGTGCGTGGGCTTCTCATTACAGTGGCTTCTCTTGTTGTGGAGCCTGGGCTCTAGGCATGCTGGCTTCAGTAGTTGCGGCACGTGGGCGGAGTAGTTGTGCTCTCGAGCTCTAGAGCGCAGGCTCAGTAGTTGTGGCTCACAGACCCAGTTGCTCTGAGGTGTGTGGGATCCTCCCAGACCAGGGATCGAGCCCATGTCCCCCACATTCGCAGACGGACTCCCAACCACGGCACCACCAGGGAAGCCCAAAGTTTTGTATTTTTCTTGATCCTTCACAATCTCTTAACATCCACACACTGTCATGATGATCTCTGTTCCCTTGGCCTCTCCATATTTTTTAAGTTTATCTGTCCTATCACATCCTTATTTTCTTCTCCAGCTAAACTAGAACTTGTGGTCAATTCTGTTAACTATTCTGTCACAGGCAGACATACTTCCCTCACTGGCTAACCTTCTGGATCAGTTACAAACCTATGTCAAGCCAACTTCCTATTTCATTTCTTCCTCTGACAGAGCCACTGGGAATGGTTGAGAACATCTCATAATATATTGCGCTGGTCCATTAGAAATGGATGTTCCCCATCTCATTTTACCCTTCAGTCTCATTCAGCAATTCATTTGTTTGTATCCCATCACCAATGCTTCTGACTTCCTAGAGTAACTCTTCCAAATCATTTTCCCCCTCCCCAAGTCCCCTTCTTTAGGACTTTTATAAAACTGTTGTGTTTCTTCTTTTTGGCACATGGTAAAAATTGTCCTTTGCCATCCTCTTGGTTTGGCATTGCCCTGTTAGTTACAGAAGTGTGACTTAGTCAATGAAATGTGTTATTTTATGTGGAAGTTTTGAAAGCCAATGCATTATTCACCATGTTCCCTTTCCCTTGTTTACTGATCAAGCATGTGTCAAGGTGGAGTCTTCATAAGCCTAGTCCCAAAGGACTTTGATAATCTCTGTCCTCCCAGTGGTCTATGTTGTACATGAAGAAGAAAAGTTTTTGCTGTGTTAAGCCATAAATAGTTGGGATTTGTTTGTTACCACCACATAATTCAACCTATCCTGACTGATACAACCACTTTTTGGAATTTCATATAATCCTCCCCTTGAAATTTCTTTTTTGGGTTTTACCATTCCATTATCTTCCCATCCTTAGGTTATAATTTTTTATTGCTACTTTTCAGCCTTCCTGATATTTTCCCTCTTTTTCTGCTCGTCTTCTTTTTTTCCTTCTGCACAATCATTAGGGATCTGCACATCTACCATCCATCCTTCAACTTCCATCTAAAATCTAATTAACTGTAAAGTCTGTAACTCTGATAAAGACCTCTCCCAAAATATTCATAGTCACATGTCCAAATGCTACAGACAATTTTCACCTGGATATTTTCCTCAACTTCAATTTTCCTCTAACTGTTCTCACTAAAGAAATTCTTTCTTTTAAAAATTCCATCCCTTTGTAAGTGTTCGTTCAATCTACCCATACCCTAAACCAGAAATCTGGAAATAATCATAGTTTCATTCCTCTAAGTCATTCCAAATAGCCTGTCATTATATAAATTCTACACCTGAAATAGTTTTTCTGTCTTCTTCTTAGCCTGTTCTCCTTCTGGGACGGTACAATCCTAAGCCATGACAATTTCAATAGCCTTCTGAAGCCTTCCCCTCCCTCCTCTAGTGCACACACTACTGCCAGAGTTCTATTTATAAAATATTGGTTAGATCACATAACTTGTATATTTAAAAATGACTCAACTTTATTGTCAATAGCATAGAAACTATATTTCTAGCATAGCATAAGAAGACCATCAGAGACCATTTCCATCTAAAATTGCCTTTCTCTAGTCCTCTTGCACCTTCCAATTAAATTTTTGTAGAAGTAGACATATATTTCTCAATACATTTGTTTATGATATTTCTTCATCTGGAATGACCTTTCTCTTTTCTTTTTGAATGATCACCACCGAAGTCTTTCTTTAGCAGCTCTTCCTCTGACAAAATGAATCATTTCCCCTCTGTGTTTCAATGATAAACCATAGATAACATTTACTGAGTAATTGCTACCTGTATTAGTTTCCTAAGGCTGTGCAATAAATTACCATAAACTTGATGGCTGAAAACAACAGAAGTGTATTCTCTCACACTTCCGGAGTCTAGGAATTTGAAATAGGTGTCGCGGGGTCATACTCCCTCTAAATGCTCTAGAGAAAAATCATTTCCTGCTTCCTTGTAGCTTTTGGTGGTTGTGGCAGTCCTTGATGTTCCTAGATCTGCAGACACATCACTTCTATCTCTGCCTCCATTTTCACATGGCCTTGCTCCCTGTGTGTCTCCTCTGTTTCTCGGTATCCGTCTCCCTCTCCTTTCTCTTATTATAAAGACAACAGTCATTTAAATTAGGGCAGAGATTAATCCAGTATGACCTTAACTTGATTTTATCTGCAAAGACCCTATTTCCAAATAAGGTCTCATCCACAGGTACCATGGGTTAGAACTTAAATATATATATATATTTTTTTTTTCTGTTTTTGCTAGGGAGAGCACCGTTAAAAACACTATACAACCTTTTAGCATTGTGCTGAGCAGTTTAAGGTATGAGGGTCAACCATACGAAATTGCCATTTTTGTAGACCAAAATGAGTTGATTCTTGACAATTTCATATGGTTCAATCCAATATTAACACATTGAGTGTTCATAAATCTCTATCAGGTGACACTACTCTTATTCCCATTTTAAGGGGAGGATACAGAGGAGGTTCATTAACTTGCTCCAAGGCATATAATTAGTCAGTGATAGAGCCAGAATCAAACTTACTGAGCCAAACTCTAGCATCCACTCTCTTTACCGTTATAATATGTCACTCCTCTGCCAGCATTAAATCTTGGGCAACTCTATTATATCATTTATCACATAGCTGACATGTCTATTCCCTTTCATACTATTCTCTGAGCTGCTTTAGGAAGTTCTATTCACTACGTGTTCCCAACACTAAAAATAGTGCATGACATTAGATAGAAAACAAATGTTCCTTGAAAAAATAAATGAACACATGGTCTGGAAAATGTTTCCTCCCCTAAAGAAAAAAGAGAGGATACTTGGGAATAATAAAATTTCTTACCTATCCCCAACCATTACATGTTACTAAGGACAGTTTAGCTGAGACAGAGAAGCCATTGAGAACTGGGTCCTGGTCTCACATGACAGAGCACAGCTTCTCACCCTCATTCTAAAATCACCCATCTGATTCTCAGCTCCAGTTCTACCATTGCAAGTATTCCCCTCACTCTGCCTTACATTTAAGTGACAGTTAAACCCAGATTAAGCCAAAATAAATTGATTTTTTTCTCCCACATGGGCAGAATTACTGAGTTTTAACTTCTGAAACTGTTTTACTTTCCTTTTTTTTCAAATGTCAATATGTACGTTTTAAATTTCAAAATAAATGGAAATGATTTTTCTAATTAAAGAAAAGTTGATCAGAAGTCTATTAATATGTGATTATTTAATAAAAGGAGCAGTGCTGCACTAGGGTGTAATAAGCTAGAATAGCATCACTCCCAACTTACAGTGAGTATAAAAGCCAGATTGACTTCACATCCACAACTCTTTTTGATCCCATCAGAGAGCTGAGGTGGCAAGCAAACAATTAGACCAACATCTGAGGAGAGGCAAGCCCTTGCACGTATTTATCTGGAATATATACCATCGAGTACTTGACACAGGCTAAAAGTGGGCTGACTGAACAGTGGGTTCAGAACTTGGTGGAGGCCATGCCTTCTTGCAGGCTCCTTCTCCATGACCTCATAGTGTGCGCACAGAAAATACCAAAAGAGACGAATGAAAGTTTGCATTGTGATGGAAAAGTAGGCAAAGAGAACAGCAGTCATGCAGGAAAGGCAAAAAACTCCATAAGACTGTTCACTTATGAAATAAAAGCCTGATTCTTCAGGTAGAAGAGCAACAAACAACTGATAAAAACTCATTACAGGTGGGAAAAGGGAACAGGGCAAAGAACCTATGCTGCAGAGAAGGAACTTTATGCAAATAAAAAACTAACCATAGAAGTTAATTTATAGGTACAGGGCAGAAAGATGAACAAAGTCTGACAAATGAACCTAACTATATTAAAAACAAATTCATAGTCATACTCAAGAAGATGGGGAAGAATGGAGCTGCCCGAAGTTACTTTGCAAAAGGGCATTTTGATTAGATAATATAAGGCTGAAGACCTAAAGGACTGTCCAAAAATCCTATATTCCTATATTGTAGTTGGTAAATCTGTTTCTCACAGACGCATGGGCTAGCAATTCTGAAATTAGTTTATATGTTTACTGGGGTTTAACAAGTAGCAAATATATTACTGATAATAAAAAAAAAGAATACTCACTTTTGGAAAAAGAATTTCACAACCTTGGGAGTTGCGGAGTGAAATTTGAAACTGATCCCTCTATATGGAGGACAAGGAAAGACCATAGAACGGGGCAGAACACTCCAGATTAGTAGGTGGCAGGTTTAATAAGCAAGGTAACTTATCTACGAGGCTTCTTCTGGGCAGCCACATGATAAGTAGGTCTCCACAGCCACCCAAAATTTGTATCAAGAACTTAACAGGGTTCAGTCATGTATACTCTCCCGATGGTCTCCATAGCGCCTTACTCTCCCAAGGCTGCATCCTTGAACTGGTTTGTAGCAGGTGGAGCATACCTTTCAACAGGGGAGGGGGTAAGGAACCTCCAATTGCCCAGGTACAGCTCAAGGTCAACTGTCAATCATTTCCTCTTGATGACCTCCTCCAAAAAGTGACATAAGGAAAGGATGAAGGCTAAAATGATCTCTGTGTTTTTGAACGGGAATTGGAGGTAACAGTACGAAGTCATAGATTTGTTTTAATAGTTTGGATCTAATTATTATTATTATTATTATCCTAACTCTATCCACTGAGAGGGGCTAGAATTCATAACACACCAGGAGTAGTGAGCTATACCTAGCATCCAAATCTTGGTTTGTAAATAACATTTTTAAATAAAAGAAATCAGAGCTCCTTGGAGAACTGGTTGATTCCAGGTTTGGGGTAGGGAAAAATAAGGCAAGCCTGGAGCATCTTGTAGTGACAGAAAGTATGGCAGTACCAAAAGAAAGGAGAGACGAAGGAAGAGAGGAAAGGGGATGGGAAGGTAGGGAATGAAAGAAAGAATAAAAGGATGGAAGCCTGTCAAAAGGGCATAGAGGCCAACCTGAAAGAGCTTCCAATAGACAAAGAACAACTTCAGCAAAAATATTAATAATGGTGATATTGGTTTATAACAAAGAATAAAACAAAGTGTCCATACTGGAATAAATAAATAAATAAACAAACGAAGAGATTAGTAGGAATTAATGACATGGAAAGAATGAAATAAATAGAAAATCACTATTAAAACATACAATAATAATTGCTGAAGGCAAGGTCCACTAATGAATGCTAAGATTAGTGGGCTAAAATTTAAGCAGAAATGTAATATTTGCAGTCTCAAATTATCTACACCCAAATATTGAGTAATTACCAAGGGAAAAATAGTAACTGTATAGTAGGGAATCCTAGCTGAAATCACCTTAATCAAACAATCAAGGTTAACATCACCAGTTATAGGTATCAGTGTTATGTACCCCTGATCTGATGCCCTGAGCATAATCAAGGTTCAACCAACCCAGACCAACCCAAACTGAGGGCCATTCTACAATGTAATCGCCCAGTACTCATCAAATATATTAAGACTGTGAAAGACAAGACTAAAATTCTATCACGGAATGGAAGTGTATAAGGAGACATGACAACCAAATGTAATGTGGAATCTTGGATTATATTATAGAACAGAAAAAGAATATTAGTGGAGAAACTAGTTAAATCAAAATAAATTTGTACTTTAGTTAAATACTTGTGCCAAGATTCATTTATTAGGTTTTCCTAATGGTGTAAGATTATATAAGATATTAACACAAGGGGTGAAGGATATATTGGAAATTTCTTTACTATTTTTGCAACTTTCTGTAGGATTAAAATTATCTCATTATCGCTAAAAAAATTTTTTAAGTTAACATTCACTTGGAAAAAACAGATATGGAGATGGACAAACAATTACCAATCTAGGAATAGATTCTTCTGGGCTACCAGCCACCTAAAGAATGTGTTCAGAGTAGTAACCCAATCTGAAGCATGATCATTTAAAGTGTATAAGGAAAGAATTCTAGAAAACAAGGCAAAATTAACATTGAATCAGTGATCAAGAGCTTGTGAAATCACCATCCTTGAAGAAACTGAAGGACAAGCTACATAACCAGCTGTGTTGGAGGTCTGAGACTTTGTTCTTTAGAAGAGATAAGGACATTCTGCACGTTCTGTTTCTTCCACATAGAAGATTTAAAAAATAACTTCACACTGCTCTATGACCTGTGTATTTGCATGTGAATTAATAGACATCCACATAGTTCTACTAAAATATATCATTTACACAAACTCTAGGCTTGGAAACATTTTAAGGAAGAAAATTTGTGTTATGAATTGAATAAAATAGAGTTTTACATCTTTTTTTCCTTATTCATTACACTTTAAACTCAAGTAGTTTCCCATCTGGACCAAGAAATTGCATTGCTCAAATGTTAATATTCTTTCCCTTGATATTATTTTTATTATAACTCATTTTGAAGAGGGGTATGGTCTAACAGACTAGAAAGTCCACTGATTTGACAGAGGTAATGTGTAAAACAATTTTTAACTTGATGGAAGTTACTGATGGCTCAGTCTTGATAGTCAGTGATTTTTTTTTCAGTGAAATGATAAAGTTTTTAAATCTTGATTTTTCCCAGTGTGATTTCATTTAGGATTATGCAGTCTGATTCATCGCAGAAAACTGCACCAGGGAACAATATAATTTTGAAGTAGCACTTTGACAAAGAGTCAAGGGGATATTTGATTTCTGATTCAAGGGACAATTCCATAGACTATCTTTCTTCTTTTTCCATCTCTTTCTCTCTGTCGGTCTCTTTTTCTCTGTTGATTTTCTTCTTGGAAGCTTTGCAGCTGAAACACAGGTGGGCGAGTGTGGAGTTTTGGGTTTCCTTTTCATGGTTTCTTCTACATTGCTTTAAATCTCCACTGATTTGCACAGCCTGACTGATCCTTTTAGTATTGACGTCAGGAGAGGAGACAGAGAACTGGAAAATTATTAAAAATAGGTTTCATTGTCTACAGAACTACGTTGACAACTGATTAATAACAAGAAGTACTGTATGCTTTTTGAACCACTGAATTTCTTATTATTTTCATTTATAATATAGTAAAACTATGGCTCACCGAACTTTTTATTTTTCATCCAGATAATTTGGCATGATGCTGTCATTATATGCTTAAGGCAAGGGAAGAAGTGCCAGAGATTGATGGGTATAGAAAAGAAACAAAGGGAAAGGAAGAAATGGGTACTGGTTACTTTTGAAATGTATTACTGTAAGGATACAGTGTGAGCTGAAGGGGGAATATTCACTTAACAAATATATATTGAATACTTACTATGCAGCAGGCACAAAGAATGCTATGCTGACAAGATAAAGTTCCAGACCTCTTAGAAACTACCAAGATCTTAGCTGTGGTCCACTTCCTTGAAAGACTCTAGATAAGATATGCTTTTTAAAACCTTGACCTTCCATGGCATTTCCCACGATTCTTCTCCTTTCTCGAGAATTCTGTTTTTGTAGTGCCCTCTGCCTCCGTATCCCACATCCAGTCCAGACACAAAACTCAACCTCCCTCAACAGTTTCTGCAATAGATTCACTCCTAAAAAGCTTTTTTGAAGTTTAGTAGAATTCAGAGCAGATGTGGCGTCATAGAAGCAGTCACATTGTACACTAAATAGGTCATTCTTTTTTCTCTTCATTTTCCCCTCTACTACTCTACGGACCAATTTCCCTCTTCTGATTCTGAGCTTCAGGATTGCACAGCCAAACATGCTAAGGTGCTTTGCTTAATGAGGGGGACTCCACTTAAAATCATCATCCCTAGAAGGCAGTTGGAACAACTAAAAGCATAATCATAATCATACTAAGTGAAAATAATAACAACAACAGTAATGACCACCCTGTTACACATGTTTTCATGCTTCCCACAGCTCCCACTGCATCCATATTATACGGCTTCCCAACTTCAATATTGCCTTTTCCTATTGAATTTCAATCACTTGCCAGAAGTATTACATGGAAAATAATACCGGTAATCTCACCTCTGACTTAATATTAATTCAAAGAGAAAATATATAAATTATTCTATAGTCTGTATTCACAGAAAGATTGTTCACATCCTGAAATAAATCGATCTCTCTCAATAGTTTAATACAAAAAAATGATCTAGTCGTTTGAGTAGAATACAAAGTAATTTTTGTTCATATTTGGATTTCTAACATGTTCACATTCAGTCCTTTACTCTCCATTTCTATCAAGTATAGGTCTTTTGATTTTAAATAGCAGGAAGAAAAAAGAAATGAGAACAATAGAGCTTTTACATCTTTTAGGTGACATGTTCCATAAACCTTAAATTTGATTAAAATTTTTGTGAGTTTCTAGTGTAGTTATTTGAGTCATTCTAATGAAATAAGACTTGAAGTTCAGCAAAGTAAAATCATAGCATATTAAAAAAAGTGTCACTTAGAAAATTTATGTTTAATATATAAATTCAACCAGCTGCCCCAGACATCATGATTTAACATAATGACTGTAGGTTAGACATGAACCACACCTACATAATATTCCCAGTGATTTGTCTGTATTGGTTCCAATTTGATTTCTTTAAGGATTTATTAGGCTTGTTTTAAAAATATTTAGATGTTTAATATAGATGAACAACCCTAGGGAAGCAGTAAGCAAAATATCAGTTTATACATTCAAAACATAAGTTAATGATAACTAAAAGTATCATGCGAACATAAAACGATGGTAAGAAAGGCGGGAAGGACAAAATGAAAGGCGAATTGCTTTCCCATTATATGTCACAGTGGAGAATGTTACAAGTATAATTGAAACCTTATTAACAAATGGAGGAAAGATGGTAATAAAAACTGAATAGCCAGAGAAGAATCAGCTTTTCAGACATTTCAAATACTTGATTGCTAAAGGAAATTTTAACAGAGACAGGAAGTTGCCTTTATATATCATTCTTAGTATGGATATCATTTGGGGTACTAAAGTATTTTGCAATATATTCAACTGGAGACCATCACCAGAAAAAGGAACTACTTTAAGAAAGACTACCATTGGGAAATATCAGTTTTACCTTTAGAACTTACAATATTTAGACTCATTTCCCTGAAGTACAGGAGACCATTGTTTCAACAAGTACAATGTATGAAGAAAATAATGCTTCATTTTTTTCTAGTCCTTAGCCAATTTTTTTTAGCAAAGTAAAAAAATGCTATATCCATGGAATCTCTACCAAACTAGCCTTCATTAAGTATTAAATAAGAAGGTAATTTTTTTTTCAGTGAAGCTGTGGGTTCAATCTAATTATATATACTCAAATATTGCCATTGATTTATACGTCTAGGCTTTCAAGTGGGTAATATGTATCCAAGGCAGAGGACTGTTGGCTCTTATCACCATAGCTCTAGTTGCTAAGGGAAATAAATGATTTTTCTATATAATGATGAATATAAAATTTAAGGATCTTCCAATGAAGTCCTACATCTGCGACTCAAAAAGGCAGTCTTCATGGAAGATAAGAAACCTGAGGCTGTTGCAGAACATAAAAAAGAAGCGTGGTACCTCTGCTCACACAGGTTATGTATATTTTTAAAATTTTACTTCTATCCAATAATAATTTACTGATATTTTGTTTATATATTAGCACTAAAATTAAATGTTGAGCATGTACATGTTGTAGAGTCTTTGAGACTTGGATTTTTACGCTGGCTTTAGCATTTACCAGCTGTATGACCTTGGGCAAGACACTTACAGCTTTAAGATCCAATTTCACCATATGTAGAGTGGGCTATGAATGCTTTTTCATCAAATTTCTTCTAAATATTAAGTGAGCTAAAGATTACAAACTTGTGTTACATGCCTGACATATTACAAGTACTCATTCTTTTAAAAAATGGTGTTTTTTAAAAAACGTTTTAGAAGAGTCTCATTTTCACATATCCACTTCACCTCCCCAAAAACAGTAGAAGAGAAAAGCCTAAAAGACTCTCTAAAGAACATAAGTGCTATTCATCTTCTCCATTCAGTCCTAATCTTCAGCAGGACTTTTTCATTGGAACACTGCTTGATTCCCTCCGTGTTTAGTATTGAAAGATGTTGATGAAGATAGTTGGTGGTTCCTATTTGAGTTCTGGCACCATTTTCCAGTAGAATTCTCACTTTATCTACATATCAGTATTGAGTTGTCTTAACGTGAAGCCCCTGTCACCAAAACTTTGCTTTAAAAAACATTTGGGGGAGGGTCAGAAAATAGGCAGCAACAAAAACACATTTTCTGAGAGGAAGATATGTCTGTCATTGTCCATTTGCCCTTCTTTTGTCACTTTCTTCATCACAGGATCTGACCTCAAAAAAACTGTATTTCCCAGGCTCCATTGCCAACTGGCTGTAGGTTAAGTTCTGTCAAGAGGAATAACTGATGGGAGACAGGAGGGTTGGAGGAAGGGAGAAAAGGGGATATTGTTACCCTTTCTCCTCTTTAGACAGCATCTCTAGCTGTTGTTATTTGTCCTCCAAGATCCCAGCATGAACTAGGCGGCCTGACCTCTGGCTTCAGTTATACAGTTTCCTCCTTGGAACCCTCTCATCTTATCATAGCTGCTTCTTCCTCCTTTTGCTAATCTCGAAATTGTCTCATTGAACCACTTTTGTAAACTCTTCCAGCACTGTTATAAATTCCACACATTGGCTTCCTTCTAATCAACTACATGATGGAATTCTGATTTCTTGAGTAGGTCCTAAAATTCAGGAGAATGGAGCTTCCCAGACAGGGGCCAAAAATAAATTATGAAACAACAAGATTTTAATGCCAGCCATCATAAATACCTGTTTTATGGTGTACCCCCAAAAAATAATAAATAAATAAATTTAAAAAAAACAAAAACAGAAAACAACAACAACAAAAATACCTGTTTTATAACACCTGAGGCCGTCATATAATTTACCACTAAGAAGCAACCACTCTTTCAACATTCTCCAAACATGGAATACAGTGTCTGGAACAAAGGCCTTCCTAATCGTTCCAGAAATTTGATGTGGCTGTTCCCTTAAAACAGTTTTGGACTTTTGTGGCATAGATGATTATGATAATATTTTTGATTTGGAAATTCTCTGAGGTTTAGTGTTTCATTTTTGGTTTTGTTTTAATTTAAAAAGTTTTTCATTTTAGTCATTTTTTTTAACCTGGGAAATATAATATCAGCTATTGCATAGTTTTCAAATAGTTTTAATGATTCGAAACCTAACTTTAATCATGTACATTCTAAGAGACTTCAGTGTAGTCGTAAAGATTAGCTTTATCAAATGCTTAAATGGACAACCATCTCCCGTACCACCAGTATTCCTCTCCCCCAAGAAAATTTTCATACTTTGTGAGTCAAAACTTGGCTTAGTTCTCTAAGGACTTAATTTTACCTAACATACTTTTGTAACTTGAGGCTCTCAATTCTTAAGTTTATTGAAACTCATATTGAGTCTGCTAAAGAATGTGCCCAGTTATCAATCACTGGCTAGTTTCTCTGAAGACAAGCTTCCCAAGCTTCACGCCCACAAACCTTGCTATTTTCATGTGCTGTCTCCAACCTTCTGATATAGGGTTGCAGTATGTTACTTGCAAAACATCTATTAAAACTCTAGTTCTCGGTTTTTAAGCATCTTGTTAAAGCCTGTACATTTTAAATTCTTCATGACATGCTTACATGAAAACATAATCTTTCTTATCAGAAGTCATAAAACCATATGAAGAATCAAATCCCACTATTTAAGATAAAAGAAAGGTTTATTTTGTATCACTCAGTTGCTAGTAGTCTCATGGCTATCATGAAACTTTTAAACATCACTCAGTTGAGAGAATTCCTTTTCGTATGCAGTTAAGGTCTTGGGATTTCCTTCCCATTAAATCTCTATCTTATCCCTTTCTTCTCAAACCACACTTCCTCTTTATGGCCCATTTCTGCCTTACTTCTCAGCTTATCCTTTTAGTCCGGGCTAGGTCATCCATGACTCCCACTCCTGCAAACAGACATCTCATAATACTCTTTCTTATGACTGCCAGTCCCAGTGATGGACACCATTCCTGGCTACTTTCCATCTCATTTTTCTGCATTATCCTTTTTTTTTTTTTAGGTGAAGTGCTTCATAATATCCTTTTGTTCTTTAAAAAAAAAGAAAGATTACCTTTATTTGAAATGTCAGTGAATCTTATTTGGTCCAACTAGAGACTTAAATGACCAATTCTGTGGCACATAGTAAGCACTTAATAAATGTTAGCCATTATTTTTATTATTATTAGTTCCACATGTCCTTTGCCCTTCTCTAAAATTCCTAAGTGAAGGGGAAAAAAGACATCAAGGGGAAACAAAAGATGGCTTTGGCCTCCTGTTAAAAGTGAATGCAAAGATCTTGCATGACTCTCAAATAGAAGATGCAATGGTAAAATTAGGAAGAAATCAAGACAGTATTTATGGTTCACTGCTAGTGAAAACACTTTTGGCAAGAACTTTTGAAATTTGAAACTCTGTAACTTTCCTTTTGTTTTATTTAATCTCATTTTTACTTTTTTAGTTCTTCCTTGTTGCTAGCAGTTAAAACCAAAACAGTAGCATATTTTCTTCAGAAACTAGATGGAAGAAGAATATAAAACAGAGCTCTGATCTTTTTAGCTATGTGACCTTGAACAAGTTACTTAACCTTTCTGAGGTTCAAGTCATCTTTATTAAAATGGAGACAGTGTAATCTATTTCTTAGAGTACTTGAGATTAAATGAGATAACGTTTAATGCCCCAACATAGTATTAAATGTCTTCTTATTCCCCAACATGGACTCTTCTTTTCCCAAAATCACTTTAATGCTATTTCCCTTTATGGTAACTCAAGAGGAGAAAACTCAAATTGGTGTCAAATAAGGTAATTATTGCCCTCATCAGACTAACAAAAAGCTATGTGATTAAATATTTGCTTATGTTTATTCTCCATTTGTACAAAATAAAAAGATCATTGCATTGGCCATTTGGTATTGCCTAGACAAAGCAAGCAATTAGTCGCATGGTCTTATGGCACTTGTCATGTCCGACAGCATCCAGGTAACCTTCTTAAGAAGCAGCTGAGGTTCACAGTTATGGAGTGAAAATGTCAACAGTAGCAGCAGTGAATGTCACAGGGCTAAGTCATCTACTGGGCCTGCGGGCATTGTGAGGATGCTGCAGGGTACAGTGTCAGGCTACAGGCATCCCAAGCTCGTTTCCCAAGGCGTATGTTGATAGACCTTAACCAGCTCTTTAGAACATATAGTGCCATAAAGGTAGCACCATTTCGGAATTTAATCTTGTATTTTCACTTAAAACTTTTTTGAGCAGTAAAAAACATTGCTTCCCCTGCCTCTTTAAAAAACAATAACTAGTGCCATTCCTGTACCGCTATATGGTGTTGAAATTCTTGCTCCTTTCAGCAAGCAAGCAAAAATGCATTCAGCTCGTAGAACATACCAGGTGGTGTGGTCAGTGCTGGAAATTCAAAGAGAACAGTGGCCCTACTATTGCTCAGACAAGTGATGGAGACTAAGTGAAAATTGAATTCAATGGAATCAGGCTACCAGGGTTCATGTTTGCCTTGCTTACTACTAATGTGACCTTGGGATACTGGGTCTCTCATGCTTCATCTGTACAGTGGGAATAATAGCCAGCACCTACCACCTGTGAGTTGTTAGGAGCATCAAATGGATCCGTACATGTGAAATGCTTAGAATGTGTGTGACCAGTGCCAAGTGCTCCATGATATTAGCTAGTTTAACATGCTTCTCAGAGGATGGCACATGGGATGTTAGCTAAGTGATATATAGCCTATTAGCTTGAAATTATTGTGATTTTGTTTCACAATGGTTAAAAAGAAATAGTTAGTGTATTGTATAATAGAAGCTTTCGTTAACAGATGCATAGCTTCCTGTTTAAATGCATCCTTGTAAGTATAAAGAGAGAAAGAAAGAAAGAAAGAAAGAAAGAAAGAAAGAAAGAAAGAAAGAAAGAAAGAAAGAAAGAAAGAAAGAATTAAGGAAAGAAAGGAAGGAAGGAAGGAAGGAAGGAAGGAAGGAAGGAAGAAAGAAAGAAAGAAAGAAAGAAAGAAAGAAAGAAAGAAAGAGAGGAAGGAAAAGAGATTTAAAGAAAAAAACAGGTTTTGCAAATTCTGATATAGATAAGTAGCAATGACTCCCACCTCTCACAGTAAGGCAGGGTCCTGTAACTAGTCATGATCTGTGGGTTGTGGACAAAAGTGGAGTGTGGCATGCTCCAGGCAACACATCTGATTGTCAGGGCGAGACCCTCCAGCATTCTCCCGCCTCTGCCATCTGTTCTTCCCTGGAGAGAAGTCAGGATCCATAGTGGACTTTGAATGAGCCAAAAGGAAGTAGTGTTGTTAAGTCACTGAGATCTCACATTTTTGTTACTGCCGCATGAAACAGTTAATACAGACTAACCTATACACTGGTAGAAGAATATGATAAAAATTGTAAAAGTGACATTTGAATGACTAAAGTTTGGGGAACGTTGTAATAGAAATAAACAATACCGTGTGAAAAGATAACAGATTATTTGACCTTGGGGGATTCTGAAATATTTCATAGAGAACATGGTGTTCGAGTAACTCGTGTGGGATGAATAGGAGTTGGACTGGTAGAAACAGGAGTCAAGAGCAATCCAGCATTAGGGAAGAGCACACGTGCATACACAGAGTAATGGACATGATGGTGCATTCACAGGACGGTGAGAAGGGGAGGGTGGCTAGACCTTGGGAACAATGGGCTGGGTCTGTAGGAGACAAGGCTGGCGTGGGAGTCAGGACAGCAGTGTGAGTCAGGGAAAGGAATAGCTCACTCAAGAAGCTGAATTAAAGGGACTTTAATGAAGGTGTGATTTTCAGAGGTATAGGCAGCTTTAAGGAAACCAGCTACTAGCAACAGTGGGCAGTCTTTACTACTCTTTAGGATGGAGGAACAAGAAAAAGAAGCAGAGTCACCTGAGCTCAGAGAGAGCTATGGCTACTGGAGGTCAGGGGAGAGCAGCCACTGCCGCGCTTCTCCCTGGCAGGGAAAGAACAAACGGGGAGATAAGTAATAATGTCCCATCCTCTCTAACCTATTGCTCTTACCTTGTTAACTTCCTGCTGTATTCCCAGTTCCTTACGCAGGTTGGCCAAGTGTGTCAGTATCACAAGTGCTCAATAAGTATTTTTTGAATCAAAAAAAAAATCAGTGTTCTACTTAACGAAAATAACTACTTGTGTGTTTGTCTGAAGCTCACTTGATTTTTGAGGCTGTTACTTCATAACGAAATGATTAGTACATGTTACAGTTTTAACCAAAATGGTATCTTTCTACATTAATAAACCCAGCATTTATTATGATATGTGATGCTAAAGCATTTTCATATGGAACTTTCACAATATAAAGCAATAAATCAATATAGAAAAATTCTCTGCGCTGGTGCTCAATCATGGTGCTTGTAAAATGAGAGAAATAAGGTTTACGGGATGTCTAAAGAATAACGAATCCCAAAAGCAGCACAACTTTTTGTTTGTTTGTTTGTTTTAGAATTTCTACTGAGATACAGTTAACAGACAATAAACTGCATATATTTAAAGTGTACAACTTGGTATCCCAATCTCCCAATTCATTCCCCCCCAACCCTCCCCGCTTTCCCCACTTGGTGTCCATATGTTTGTTCTCTACATCTCTGTCTCTATTTCTGCCTTGCAAACCGGTTCATTTGTACCATTTTTCTATATTCTGCATATATGTGTTATTATGCGGTATTTGTTTTTCTCTTTCTGACTCACTTCACTCTGTATGATAGTCTCTGGGTCCATCCATGTCTCTACAAATGTCCCAGTTTCATTGCTTTTTACAGCTGAGTAATATTCCATTGTATATGTGTACCACATCTTCTTTATCCATTCATCTATTGATGGACATTTAGGTTGCTTCCTCATCCTGGCTATTGTAAATAGTGCTGCAGTGAACATTGGAGTGCATGTGTCTTTTTGAATTATGGTGTTCTCTGGGTATATGCCCAGCAGTGGGATTGCTGGGTCATATGGTAACTCTATTTTTAGTTTTGCAAGGAACCGCCATACTGTTCTCCATAGTGACTGTATCAATGTACATTCCCACCAACAGTGCAAGAGCGTTCCCTTTTCTCCACACCCTCTCCAGCATTTACTGTTTGTAGATTTTCTGATGATGCCCATTCTCACCTGTGTGAGGTGATACTTTATTGTAGTTTTGATTTGCATTTCTCTAATAATGAGTGATGTTGAGCAGATTTTCATGTGCCTCTTGGCCATCCGTATGTCTTCTTTGGAGAAATGCCTATTTAGGTCTTTTGCTCATTTTTTGATTGGGTTGTTTGTTTTCTTGATATTGAGCTGCATAAACTGTTTACATATTTTGGAGATTAATCCTTTGTCTGTTGATTCGTTTGCAAATATTTTCTCCCATTCTGAGTGTTGTCTTTTCATCTTGCTTATAGTTTCCTTTGCTGTGCAGAAACTTTTAAGTTTCATTAGGTCCCACTTATTTATTTTTGTTTTTATTTCCATTACTGTAGGGGGTGGATCAAAAAAGATCTTGCTGTGATTTACATTGAAGAGTGTTCTTATGTTTTCCTCTAGGAGCAGCACAACTTTGTTTGAATGAAAGCTTTGGTCGTCCAAATTGTTCCTATTTATTTCAAGGTGGAGCCCTAGGTCAGTCATTCTTTATTAGATTAATGTGCTCATCGTGTTGACTGCCTGGAGATGGTTAGCTTTTATTTTAAAAATGTTCCCACTAATTTGAAAAGTAACTTCCAGGCTTATGATATCTGTTGAAAAAATAAGATGTTCCCATCCAAAATGTAAGAACCAGCATCCCTGTGGAAATCTCAAACTAAAAGACTTCAATTTTTTTTTTCCTGATTCTGTTTTCAATGCGAACATTTGACCAGTACATTTGCAGGTTAAGGCAGGGTTCATAGTTTAGGTGCTGCACTGCTACCCAACTTCATGGCAGGGATTTCTCAACTCTGCCCTACCTGCCACCTCCATCAGCGTTTTTTAATTGGGGCTCTCCTGCTTGGGCAACCTGTCACAAAATCCCCAGTTCACGCATGCTCAGATCCTGTCCCCAGTCTGCATCTGACCAGGCCAGCTTCAAACATGCCAGTGATCCCTTATTATCTACAGGAAATGTCCAAGCTGGCTTTTGTGACACAGGAGCCTCTTGGGACGACTCCACGTTCAGCTGCACTTTTGCTTCAAAAGCTCTTCTCTGTATTAGCTTTGCCTTCACCCCTCAACTCCGTTTTAAATTCAGAAGGGTCGTAAAAAAAGATTCAATCAGGTGGCAGCTTAGTATATGACCTAGAATATTTGCATTCAGACAAAACCAAATTTGATACCCTTTTCCAACTTACTAGGTCTGTCATCTTAGATACCTTACCTAACTCTCTCAGCCTCAGTTCCCTCACTGGGAAAATGCGAAGTGCTGTAGAAATAGTAGCAGAAATACATGAAATGATTGTAAAGCACGTGGCCCATGGCATGTGTCAGGAGGTCGCAGCTGTCTTTAAAAGCTGTTCCGGACAGTGCCTGGCTGAGGGTGTGCCCCCACGTCCTGTGAGTTCTCTTCCCACCTCTTAGTGCAGACAGAGTTTCATCAGAGAGCCTCTTAGCCAGTGGCCTTATGTGCCAAACTGCCCACCCTCGGGAGCAGTGAAAATACTTTTCGGGAGCTTTCAAGTCCAAATAACTTCAGTGTTTGTTTCCAACCGCATGGGCTCCTGCAGTGGCCAGTTGGTAGCCATGCTCTGGAAATGAGGCAGAGTTCAGATTTCTAGTGCATTTTATGGGCACAAACAACTTGAAATCAGTAAATACGTTCATTGCCATGTGGAGCAAAGCATACTGAAGCCTTGCTATGACACATTCTGAAATCTTAAAAAGCCAAAGGAGAAAAAATAATTTAATTTTTGAAAATCTGGGGTAACAGTGACAGGGCTTGACCAACCCAGTAATCGCTGTGCTAGCCTTTCAAGGTAACTGATCTCTCCTATAGTTGATAATACTAAACCCCCTGGGATTAATTTGAAGACATCTCTGTAGGGAAAAAAAAGACCAGTCCTGATGCCAGCCTAGGATTCTTAAGACTACTGTTCACAATAAGAATGCCAGACCCAGCAACATGTAATCTAAAAGCATCCATCTTGTATGAAGGACTGTACATACATTCAGATTAAGATGCAATTACAAAAGGGTAAGGGCTTCTTAATCGAACCTGTGACACAACAGGTAGATTTATTCTGACAAGGTAATGAATGATATGGCTTTGATGGGAGTGCCAGTTAAAACCAATTATCATCAGCTTGACATGACAGACTGCTAAAATGTCTTCCAGGACTCACCCTCTTTTCCGTGGCGGATATTTTTGTTTCTGGGCATGGTTCTGATTTGGGATGTTCCGAGTTGTTTTTCTTTTTAGAAATGCAGATGTAGCCATTGTTTTAGAAAGCTTCCAAGTGGGTCACCCTGATTTATCCTTTTAGGATGGTTCCATTATGAAACGAGTCAGTTGCTTCCTGGAATGGGACCAATGCAAAGAACAATTCTAAACCCTAATTCACTGCAAACATTTCCCTGAATGCATGGCATTCATTGCTATTTGTTTAAACAAGGACATTGCAGTTATAGTCCAGGAAAGGAACTCGTAATCAAAATGGGGCAAGGTCACAGCACCTTTCAAAAGGGGTCCTGATCACACGCAATGTGTATTAATTAAATCTTAACTGTATCACATGGCATCATTTCACCTGCTTATAAGTTGATAATCTTACATTAAGCAATTTTTAAAGATTGTGTTTTGTGACCTCATTTCTGAACACGGTTGCCTGCTTTCTCTCAGGAAGCCCGCTGAGCACACTAGTAGCCATGCTGCTAGCCTGGCTCTCAGTGCAGCACGGCTGTGGACGCTGTGAAATTCCCTTTTCCTCCTTAGCCTTATCTCTAGGCTGAACCCCACTAATCAGCCACACACCCGTCATGTCTACTTGATTGATGCAGCTGAACTTGGACAAGGGGATGTGCTGGAATAGACCCCCAGCTGCATCATTCACCAGGGGAATGATCCTCAGTGAGGGAAGTGTTTTCCATGAGCCCCACCTTTCTCAGCTAGAAAATTGGGCCAATAAGAGAATCTCTATGAATCTCCATTTCCCAATTTGTAAAATGGGAATCATAGCCCCTCTTTTGCAGAACTGTTGGGAGGATCAAATGAGATAATTATGTGAAGTTTTGGCTTATGGTATGGGTCCAAGAAATTATCTCTTTTGTTATTGTTGCCTCGAATTGTTCTTCTTTTTAATTCTTAGTGATTTAAAATCACTTTACCAATCTTTCATAACCTCTTATCTCAATTTGTTCTCCAGACTCCACTCATTCACTATTCTAGAACTCTTCCATCTCTTGCTTATTTTATCTCCTTCCCGCTCTGAAGTTTCACGAACTGTTTATACCATTTCCCCAGTGTGGAAGCAATCACATACCCCGGGGAACTAGGCTTCTAGCTCTGAAATACATCTGCATTGCATTCCACTGCAGCGACTTTCATCCACCTAGTGAGCCATTGCACTTTGTCATTTTAACTTGACTTTGTAGGTACCTTGAGATAGAAAGTGTTGTTTTTTTCCTTGGTTTCTTCCTTCCATCTTTTCTTTTCTTCCTTCCCTCTTTCTTTTTCTTTCCTTCTTCCTTCCTTTCTTCCTTTCTTCCTTCCTTTCTTTCTTTCTTTCTTTCTTTCTTTCTTTCTTTCTTTCTTTCTTTCTTGTCATTACTTCTCTAAAACAAGTTTGTACACTTATGGTTCATCTTATTGATACTGTTTCACAGGGAGAAAATGATAGAACAATTTCTGGTGAGTGAAAGTTGAGGCAAAAAATAATAAAGATGTTCCTTTTGAACTTTTATAGTCTTTTTAAGAGAGCAACTTTTTTGAAAATTATTTGGACTCTAAAAGTAGTTGAACTTTTTGGTGAAAAATGTCTGAACTCTGTTATTAAGGAAAGCTACCACTTTTGCATTTTCTCTTCTCCAAGAGTTACCTAAAATTGTGTGGAGGAAGACTGCCATCTTGATATAGTAGTTGGGTTTTGAACTGTGCAACTGCAGCAGGCCAAGAAAGAAAGGGAGGACTTGGATCACATGCATATCACATCTGGTTTTCTTATTAAAAATGCCCTACTCACCATCAGCACTCTTATAAGCCTATACAAGTCAAATTATGTATTTTTATTGCTTCTGGGTTTCTTTTATTAGTGTGTTGGCTGGTTCTTTGGGTATTTTTTTGTCTTCATTTCAGTTAATCAGTTTCTTATTTTTATCTTCCCGGAGAACTCAGCTTCTCAATATGGAAGACTTGTTTTCCTGAAAATGCAGAGAACTGTCATGGTCCAAATTGCCAAATTCTATGCTTAGTCCTGTTTTCTCCATAAGTGCAAATTCCCATAACCAACTGGCCATCTGATTAGTGTATCGAGTTCCAAGAAACAAAGACCTCATTTCTCTTTGTGTCTGTTTTGAAAACCTCGCAACTGTGCAAGTATGGAATAAATATTTCAGGAGTTCTGTACTAGTTGTGACCACAGATTTTTAGAGAATAAAAAAGAATCCAGGTGTGGTTTTCAGAACTGATCATTTTAATATATAAAAATCATATTTTTATGTAGTCATATAGATTTCATACGTATTCAATGTTGTAATTATTGAATAAAGAAAAAAGTCCTGCCCATAGTGTTACTTGAGAAAAAGGAGAAGGAAGAAGTGTTGTTACAGTAGAATACCAACTTGTGAATGTAGGAGGAATGGCCAAATTGGAAAATAACCATCTTAATTTAGTAATTAACTGAGGCAAAGATCATCAATGAATGGTAAAACACACATACATGGTAAAAAGAACATTGTGACTAGGAAATAATGCTTACGTGTTCTCATAGTATCACCCCACAGATTACCTACTGATTACAAAGAGAGAAAGAAAGGTTCTTTCACAGAAGAAAGATCTGGTAGACATGGCCTCCACCAAGAGACCATCATCATATAAAGCGTCCACTGGCAACATGTGCTTCCTAAAATGATGTAATAGGAAATTCACAACATTATTAATATAATATTCATGGAGAAATATTTAATCTAATCATAAGGAAGCAATTGGACAGATTGTAAGTTGTTTATTTTACCTGGCAACTTGCCAAACTTTTCAATGTCGTGAAAGGAGATGGGGAAGACATGACAATCAAATGTAATCCTTATAATCGTTGAGTAGATCCTGAATCAGAAAAAAATTGGGACAGTTGGGTAAATTTCAATATGGAATATGTATATTAAATAATATTATTGTGTCTATTTAAAATTTTGGGGGTGCAAGAATATGTGGTTTTTTTTTTTTTTTTTTTTTTGGGCACACGGGCTTAGTTGCTCCGCGGCATGTGGGATCTTCCTGGAGCTGGGATCGAACCCGTGACCTCTGCATTGGCAGGCGGATTCTTAACCACTGCACCACCTAGGAAGCCCGAATATGTGGTTTTATAGAAGAATGTCCTTGTTCTTAGGTGATACATGCTGAAGTGTTCTTGAATGAAATTCATGATGGTTGTAACTTGTTTGTGTAATTCAGCAAAACAAGTGTGTGTGTACATATATTTGTTTTGTATGTAAGAGGCAGAGAGAGAGAGAGAAAGAGAGAGGGGGAGAGAAAGTACACATTGGTTAAATGTTAGTTCATACATCTAGGGGAAGAATATATTTTTTTCTGCAATTGGAATCAGCCAGAAGTGTCTATTTTTGTCAGGGAAGATGGTGCAAGAAAGCTGTCTTCCTGGCAAGAAGAAAGAGCTTTTCTGTAACTCACTGGCCACATCTCTGAGGAAGGAGCAACAGCAGCTTATATTCAGAAAATGACTTTGGGTCCACACACAAGTGATCAGACTACCAACATTTCCTATTCATTTCTCTTCTCCAGAAGTGCTTGGAGAGGTCAGAGAGGGGGAAAAAAAAGGAAAGGAGAAAATGGATCCTGAATCAGAAATAGAATTTTCTCCCGCCAGTTCTATGAAGACCAGGAGAGGGAAAGCCTTAACATACCTTCCAATAGTTTGTAGAATATGACACAAAAGTAGAGGTACTCAATTTTTCTCCAACTTTCCATCTTAGAATCTTCAGGGCCTTTACAAACTGAAGGGTAAATGTAATTTGGTTTCAATTTGTGTACAATACTTTTTTTTTTTTTTGGAATTGCACAGCACCAGCAAAGGATTAAATAAGGCCGTTGATAGCATCTGTGCGTGTCCTATTAAGCATGCTGAGAAAACAGAGTCAGAGCAAATAACCTGGAGCTGGACTTGAAGGGCAAGCAGGAAGCCTGCAGAATTGTTTCGAATCTTATCATGTGAATTAGAGAAATCAGTCAGCAGGTGCTTTGGCCCTGAGTACGTATTTAACCAGGGCACTGAAGAGGAAGGATGTTTTTGAAGGCTTCATTAAAAAGGGGGAGTAGACAGCAGAACCAGACTCCTCCTGCACCCCTCAGCTTCCTGGTTCAGCTCAAACCCAAAGTGAAGAGCAAACAGTTGCTCTTAAAACAAGAAATGAGGAAAAGAGATTAGGAGGATTAATAGATAAGGTCAAATTTAGGGGGCACTGGTGCTAAAGCTGTGTTTTTCAAAAGGACCACTTGATTCAGTTTGATATATTCTGATTTTTTATTTAACCTGTAGCTTTATTGAGAATGTTAGAGAATTTCACCCTGTATTCTTCAGGCCGCTTAGCACGTTGACGATGTTTATATTTCTGGTTGTCCTCTTGTTTGATAAACTTTACCTGTGATAGAGACGAGACTTTAAAAATTTTTTTTTTATTGAAATATAGTTGATTTCTAGTATTGTGTAAGTTTCAGGTGTGCAGCACAGTGATTCAGTTATACATATATACATACGTATATATATTCAGTTATACATATTGTGTATACATATATACATGTGTATACATATGTATTCTTCATATATATTCTTTTTCAGAGTCTTTCCCATTCTCGACTATTACATAACATTGAGTATAGTTCCCTGTGCTATACAGTAGGTCCTTGTTGGTTATCTCTTTTATCTATATCAATAGTAGTGTGTATATGTTAATCCCAGTCTCCTAATTTACTCCTCCCCCCACCCCCTTTGCCCTTTGGTTACCATAAATTTGTTTCCCGTGTCTGTGAGTCTCTTCTGTTTGGAAGTAAGTTCATTTATATCTTTTTTTTTTGGAGTCGACATATAAGCAATATCGTATGATATTTGTCTTTCTCTGGCTTACTTCACTTATAATCTCTAGGTCTATTGATGAGACTTTTAACTGAGAAATTTGTGTGACTTAGGGATGGAGTGGGGGTAATGTGGGAATGAATGTGTGAACCCTAGTTTAATGAAAGAGTGTGCCATTGCTGTATATTCTTCCTTCAGCAGAAGGGAAATATTTCTCCCGGAAGCTGCATGGGGATTTTCGAGAATATATGTAAAAAAAGTTATTTCACTCAAAGAAAAAAAAAAGTCATCCAAACCTCATGTCTTCCCATCACTTTTAAGTTGCCTCTTATATTTCCCCAGGGGTAATTTCTTTAAGCAGCTCATTTTTATCCTGACTTGAAATCTTGGTGAGATTCATTTTTTTTCCTCAGTCGTCTATAGTAAATATTAAACATACTGCAGAGGAATTTATTACAAGCCCAGAAGATAGCTTATTTTAAACTTTTTTATGTTACAAAGAATAGTGCAAATGACAAAATACTGGACCTAGTAAAATAATCCTGATTTGGGCTTTCTGCTTTAATTTTTTTTAAAATATGAAAGCTAATGCCTCTTTTTATTTTTAAGTCTACCTTGTTTCTTTTAGTATCCATTTCTGAATTCAAGCAGTTTTTAATAAAAAAAAAGGATATTTAATTCTACCACACTATATTTCTTACATTTGAATTGTCCTCTTAGGGCTCATATATTGATATTGGAATGCTGTTTTTCCATTTCCTTTCATGGGACTTGTTTCAAAAAAGTTAGGTTCAGATATTCTAGAAGAATCTACGAGCAATTTTATTCTTATGTATAAAATGGTTTCAGAGGGGAACACATATAAAACCGAGTGGTAGAGAACACATTTCAGTCACTTCACCACAGATGTCTGATCCTGTGTTTCTGAACTCCTTACTGCTGGGAGGAGTCATCTTTCCTTTGCACAATTTTTCACTTGATATTTCAGTAACACCTTTAGCGGGAGATCGACTTCCTGAAGGAGGCAGAGATGGATTGGTAAACACTGAAAGATCCTCTGTCAGAACACCTTGTCGCTCGGAGAGTACATTCCAAGGCCCTTTGATTGATTTTCATAACCAGTAGCTGTTACAGGGTGAGACTGTTTTGTGCCAATATTGACTGCTAGTTTACCTTATTGAAAGTAAAGTTCATTGACATGAAGTCGTCACATGTGAAATGGTGGAATGAAGCTGTGAGTGGAGGATGCATGTCATGGGTAATCAGTGTGGAACATTCCCAGGGATTCTGAGCAACTTTCTCACACATAGAGAACAAATTTTGCACATCAACAGGTCAGCGCCAGGCAACATGGCTGAAAGATTTAGAGAACTCAGAAGAGACGGTGGTACCTACTTTGCTAAAGCGCAGGCCTGGAACCCAGTACATTTAATTTGATTTGTGTTATGTGACAGCCCCAGGAGGGCTCCGCTGAGGTGCCATCAGTTTAATGTTTTGGTGAAAAAGTTACCAGTTCAATTTTTCTTTCACAGTCATTCAGGCTCCCTCTTTTATTACAAAAAAGTACAACAAATATCTGATAATGATGATAAAGGTAATATTTAATATTTATTAAATTCTTACTAGGTGCTAGGAACATGTGAAATATTTGTATTTATAAGAGTGAATCACTAGAGTAAAACAGAACATATTGGAGGAAAGCAGATTTTATTTTGATTCTGAAATACTTTGTGCTGGTTTAGCTATGTATGCATCCTCATAATTCATCAAAATCTTCTCAACTCAGAATTGCCGAGTATACACTAGTCCATTTTATCTAATTAGCTCATAAAGTCAACTTTCTTTTCAATTGATAGGCATTTGACAGTATTACAGAATGCCTACTGGTATCACGTACAGTCCTCTCTCACGTTGCAACAAACTGGAAAATGTTTTCGGTGCCAAGTGAATTAAAGTAAATCCTAAATTTTTCATTTATTTAAGTATATACATGCTTCCAGGAAAAAAATACAGTCTAAATCAATAGGAGACAATAATCTAGCACCTCTCCTGTTTTTGCTGTTCCCTAGGAGTATACTATTCTTAAAAGAAAGCAATTAAAAAATTTCAAACCATTGGAGTATCATCAGAAGGAGTTTGCATTAAATTTGTTATAATGTAGGCTCTTTCAACATGGCTACCGCAAAATATAAATCCAAAAATATTGTGTTTATGATCATTTAAATGCCAAGAATGTTCAGTTTGTATGTAAATACAATTTTATTTACACCATTTTTTTACTCCATTATAAATGGATAATTCAACTGTCTAACAGTAGAGAAATGTTTAGCTTTTTACACCCCATCTTTGGGCCTTGGGTGACTCCTGGAGTGACCGTTGCCGAGGTGTGTAGATGAGCACTCTGCCAGCGTTCCCTAACATGCATGTGTTCTTTGCAAAGTTAGTGGCTGGAACATTATTAGGGTTCAACAGAAATATACATCCCTTATCAATTAAGTTCAAGAAATAGCACTCAAACATAACTTTTTAAAATAAATTTATTTATTTATTGGCTGTGTTTGGTCTTTATTGCTGCTCGGGCTTTCTCTAGTGGCGGTGAGCAGGGGATACTCTTCCTTGCAGTGCGCAGGCTTCTCATTGTGGTGGCTTCTCGTTGAGGAGCACGGGCTCTAGGTGCATGAGCTTCAGTAGTTGTGGCTCAAGGGCTCAATAGTTGTGGTTCATGGGCTCTAGAGCTCAGGCTCAGTAGTTGTGGCGCATGGGCTCAGTTGCTTTGCAGCATGTGGGATCTTCCTGGACTAGGGATCAAACCCATGTCCCTTGCATTAGTAGGCAGATTCTCAACCGCTGCACCACCAGGGAAGCCCGCACTCAAACATAGTTAAATGTTCTTGTTTAGATGTTGTATTTTGCTGGGATCTTGTTCACTGCAGAACTTCTGTCTTAGAAATCCAGTTGAATTCCACCAATTTCAGAAGAAAGGGAGTTTGAGTCTTTAATTAATTCCCCCTTGGATCAAGCAGAAAAGATTCCTGTCTCAGATGGTTGCAAAAATTTCATAGCAAAATATGAAGCACTCCTCCAAAGTCTATGGCAATATGATCTGGAGCAGAGTTAACAATCAGATTGTAGATATAGGTATCTGCATGTTTATTGCCTACAGCGGAGCTGAGCGAAAAATATTTTCTTCTGATAAGACAGTATGATAACAGAGAAGAAAAAAATCCTGTTCCATGGTTTACTGTTGGGGAAAAGTACATTTTATATACCATCAATTCCCAGCCATGCTTAAATAGCAGTTTTAGAAATAACTTCTTAAATTATGACATTTAGGGACAGAATGAAAAATGTATGGATACATACAATTAAAATAGTCCAATAATTGGACAGGTCACCAAATATTCCAATGGCAACTTCATGATTGATGAGCATCAGGAGAGACCGTCTTTTGAGATAAAGTTTGACCCCTGATTCCTCCTTGATAATAGTTATCTCTATCAATAAATATTGACATTCATCACTACCAAAAATCTGTTTCTGCTTATTAGACAAAATTGGAGTGATCTCTATTAATAGTAGTGAGATACAGCATCATTTTTTAGACTTGTACCTGTACAGGAATCAAGAATCAAGTAGTATTTTAAAAATATATTGTGATAATTTGACACTAACTACCCAAGAAATATCCACATGGCTGTCTATGCTGTCAGAGTGTCCTATTCCTGATCAGTTATGTTGACAGTTGTTGACTTTGAAGTCATAGACAATGGAAGTCAAGATTAACACATGAGCTTTAACCTTTAGGTTAAAATGAATCCTTTCATGAAAGAGGAAAGTATTTATCCATTATCAAAGAGCAGAATTAGCATCAGCCCTGAAAGAGCTGGGCATAGCATAGGTTTGGTTTTGATGAGAGTGAGTCGAACTAATGTCTGAAAGGGTCAATTCAGTTTGTAGCAACAGACCTGGATACCAGGCAGTACTAAAACACGACAACAAAAAAGGATGGAGGTGACAAGGTAGAAAGAAGAAAGGACAATCTAAACCTTGTGTGTGGAACAACCAACTGCCTTGAGTAATTATGTGATGTAACAAACTCTTAAATTTATAAAAATATATAGAAATAATTTTTAAATAAAGGCAAAGGGTCAAACAGACATCAAAGTCACCCTTAAAAGCAGCAATAGTGCTACTCCTTTGAGAAGCATTGGGAGGTAAAATCAGTCCGTGTGGTCAACAACAGTAGCTTATTCTTATTTGAATTGTATTTATAAGTTGAAGCTTCAAATCCTGCTAAGATGTCATTACCGTTCGTGAGAAATGAAGCAGGACAAGAACTTAGAGCAACAGTTTTCAAACATGCTGAGAAAAGGGATCTTTTACCAAAGCAAAACTCTATGACAGAATACCAATGTCTGAAAACATTTCTTTTTCTCTTTGTAGGTTCAAAGTGATAGCAATTATGTATCACAGAATCATTCAAAATAAAGAGGTCATTTTGATATATAAAAATTCTGAAAATGAGTGTCACAGATGGCAGTCAAATAAGCTTCAGCATTCAATTTATTGATATATTTGGTCTTCTTTCTACAGAGTAGAGCGAGTCCTAATTCACATATACAAACAGTTGCAACGGCAACAGCTTTTAAACAGTTTTGCAGGGTAGCAGATAGACATTCCTCTCAGGTTTGCACAAAGGTAAGTTTATCCGCACAAATTAGTGTGGCAGAAGATATCAATATGTTAACATAGGTGTATTTTTATTACACGTCTTAAGACAGTTAAAATAGTCTTACTGAAGTTCAGACTGATGTCGTTGTTCAGACTAACATTCCAAAGGACTTCTTGAGAGTCAATAGTGGGGTACAGTTGGAATGTGCTGGCTTGGAGGCTCTTAAGAAGGGTTATTCAGAAATGCTTTTTGAGACTAGGAAGAAGCAGCAAAGTGATATTATAATAATTTATTGTAGAGCTTTATTAAGTAGTTCTGTCATCACCATTATCATTTTTTTGCCTCTAATAATCCAAATACAACTAAACCATTTCAATTCAGGCTTACATCTGGTGGATACTGAAAAAGTCTCTCTTAAAGTTACAGATACAGTGTTGGCTTAGAATGCCAGTTGTTTATGGCCAAGTAAAGACAGTGGATACAGTCAAAAAGCAAAGATGCGATCAGAGATACAATACTACAAGGGGAATTAGGATGGAGTCACCAAATCCTACTCTGCCTTTCAGGACTCAATTTAGAAGCCTACGTCAATCCTAAAACTAGATTAGGTGCTCTTAGCCTAGTGGGGGGGGGGAACAGAGATCAGTTGTAGGGTATTAATTTTTCTCAAATATTCATGCACATAGGCTGGGGTGCTTCTGCCTCTTCCTATAATACACTTATACTTGCCTGTACCTCACTGTAGACTGTAATATTTGTGAGGAAGGAAATCGTGCTGATCATGTGGACCAAGACTGAATTCAGTCCTTGCCACAGAACTGGTCCCAAACGTGTGCGAAATGAATGTGCAGAGGAGGAAATGATAATTATTCATTACTACATAGGAGAAAGGATGAGTGGGAGGGAGGAGGGTTATAAAACACAGTGAGCAACTTTGCATAGGGCAGGAGTAAAAACAAAGCATCCAAACATATATTGGCAAAGTTAATGTTTCTATGGACCTTGATTTTTGTTTTGCTTCTCCGCTTCTGAAGACAAATGCTATGACCAGCTTAGATTTCCCCAGCCTAGCGAGGGGTGAGGCTAGATCACTTCTAGAGTAATTCGTCATCAGATATCGCTCTCCGTGGAGGAAGTGGTGATGTTGATGATTAAGCAGAAGGCATTCCCCCCACCGCAGGAGAGATGTTATAAGAAGGGCCTTGCAGTCCTAGAAGTGCTGTTTTTCACTGAGATGCAAAGTTGAGATCTTAATCTCTTGGAACATTGCTGATTCCCTAAACTGCTCAGTAAGAGACAGCCAATAAAAATAATAATGTATGGTAGCTTGTATTTGAATAGCTTTTCTCAGCTTTGAGAGCATGGTCATGTTCATCACCTTATGAGGTCTTCACATGAGAGGGTTTGCAAAATAGAATAGGGGATACGACGATGGGAGAACAAAAGCTGAGAGGTAAAATTCAAGTTCCTGTGGCTGAAACAGTGGCACATTTGGGATGAGAACCTATTGCTTCCCGTCCAGGTTCTGTGTGATTGAAGTTTTATAAGTTCAGTGCTGAAATAATTGCTTGTGTGCAGTATCTCCCAATATGCCTCTCTAGTTTGGGTAAAGGACCAAAGTATAGAAACCTTTTCTGTTGCTTTATTTGAGTAACCGTGGAGAGGAAACCCAGCCAAAAAATCAAAACAATAATCTTTCAGTTGAACCTATGTATATACTCCTAAAAATGCATCAGAGAAAAAGCATCACTTATTGTCTTCGTTAAGCTAGTGTGGTCCTGAATGGGCAAATGCACAGTTATATTTTAAAGAACGTTGTAGTATTGCATTATAATGCCTGATGAAGTGTGTGTGTTGTGTGCAGCACCTTTATTCCAGAGCACTTAATAAGTGCTTTCCCATTCATCCAGTCTCTTGCCCATGAGAAAGAAAGACAAAAACATTCTCCTCAAATTCATTTCTATATTGATAGATGTAGATTTCCTAAACATTCGTCAGATGTTTCCAGGTTTTTTATTTTTTCAAGCTCAGAACTGTAGAGACACATCTGTCTACCATCAACTCTTATAATCCAAAAATCTTTCTAAATGACCTGAAACAGAAGTTGTGTGTGTTTTCAAATCCCAGATCCCTTCCCTCTTATGTCTGAATATATCTCTAGCACTCCATTTTAGCTCTCAGGATATGCTGGAGAAGCTGACCTTTCTTGATCAAGGCACATAAAGAATCAGAAAATGTTTTCTCCTTGTGTTCCTGATGGGAAGAAGAAAGTAGGGTTGGCCAGGATATGTTCTGTACCCAAGGATATGGACAGGAATGAGCCACAGAAAGCCTGGGGTGATGGCAGCTATATGTGGTGGGTGGCAATGGAACAGGGATTTGTCAGCCAGAGAGATGTAGTCTCCCCAATAAGAAAAGCATTTTCAATTCCTCCTGCAGGTAGGAGGAAAAATGACACCTTCTAGTCAGTGGTCCCCTGGGGGTGGGCTCTATACTTTAAAGAGGAAAGCTTCAAATTCATATTCACATTTAAACTATAGATACAATTTTACATTTTACATATTTTATGTATTTGTTAACACCCAAATGGAGGGAGATACTTTTAGAATTTTTTGTATTTTTATGTACTCTTTTTTTAATTTTAATAAAATTTATTTATTTATTTATTTATTTATTTATTTATTGGCTGCATTGGGTCTCCATTGCTGCACATGGGCTCTCTCTAGTTAGTTGCAGCAAGCAGGGGGCTACTCTTCTTTGTGGTGCCTGGGCTTCTCATTGTGGTGGCTTCTCTTGTTGCAGAGCATGGGCTCTAGGCACGTGGGCTTCAGTAGTTGTGGCACATGGGCTCAATAGTTGTGGCTCATGGGCTCTAGAGCGCAGGCTCAATAATTATGGTGCATGGACTTTGTTGCTCCGAGGTATGTGGGATCTTCCTGGGACAGGGATTGAACCCGTGTCCCCTCTATTGGCAGGCTGATTCTTAACAACTGTGCCACCTAGAAAGTCCTATGTACTCTTTTATTATCCCCAAATGCATATGAGGTTTTAGTGGTTCTAAAATGTCTCCATCAGTGGTTGCAAAGAGTATTACTATCCTCAGGTAGGAAAATGATAAATTTTTATACATGATCCCTTCACTCAAAAAGGTCATCAGCTATGGATGTGGAGAGAACCAAGGTTCACCAGCTCTCCTGGCAAGTGTATGGCACAAAGAGGACAAGGGTCCAAATCCCATGATGCACAGTGTTGGGTTCTCCAACACTGTCAGTGGTACTCAGCTGCTAAAATGTCAGGGTAGTGTAAAGATAGTCTAGTTTGCACTTGATTTTATTTTTTAAATGTATATATAAACCTCATTTATATTTAAATTATTTTTTAAAACTAAGGCAAAAATGAGTTACATTCTCAAAAAGTAGACTCCTTCAGCAGTAATCTAGACACTATTTTTCAAACTGTGCTGGGGGCAAGAGAAAAAGTGTAAATGAGTAAAAAATATGAAGGGAGGAGAACATCTGTGCCACTCTCACTTCTGCAATTGGAGCTGGTTATTGTATGTTTGTGCCAGAATCCACTTCTCTGTATTGTTTTTGGGGAGAGTTGGCTAACGTTAAAGGGGGAGCTGGTGTGAGATTTGGAAGGTGGAAGCAATGCAAAAGCCAGTACTCTCAGAAGGTTCTGCCCTTAGACCTGGTGATGGGTAGACGCAGAGGTGCCTGGTAGAACCAGGAATCAGCTCGTCCTCAACTACCAAGGCTGGCGTTACTTAACAGGAGCTACTTCCCCAGAAACTGCAGTTTCTGTTGACCTCATCTTCCTCTTCGTGCTGCTCCCACATTGGCGGCCAGATATGCTTGGCATCTTGGCTTTCCCTGCAAGCCACAAACAGTGCTTTGGGTAGAGTGGTTAATGACCATTTATCTGGTTCTCTCTCCCTTCCAGGTCTTTATAGAGGCTTTGCTTTCCTGACTGAATTCTGGCTGACAGAGGGTCTAACTAAAACAGAAACATAAAGATAACATGGATAAGATTAACAGTCTACAAACATGACCTACTCTGAGAGATGATTTCTTCACATGTTGCCCAATGGGACCAAATTAGCTCACCATCTAGTTTCTCTAACCAACAACCTATTTCTTGAACTAATAACAAAAATAACATCTACTATTCCATGAATATTTATTGTAACTCAGGCATCGTACACCTATTCTATTTTACAACCCCTCCGTGAAGGTATCACCAATATAGCGATGATAAAAACTGAGGCCACGAGTGATTGAGGAACTTGCTTAAGGTTGAGACAGCTAGGAAGTGCTGGAGTCAGGTCTATCTGGTTCCCTTTCGCCCTCAATTTGTTCTACAATACATGCTTCGCAATGATGATTCACAAATAGTACTGGCAACTCAAAAAGGTTCAAGCTAGAGATGATGAGATGAAAAAGACCTGAATTCTTTCTGATTCTTAGAAGCTGCTGATTATATAGTATTTCACCTTGAGCCTCCATACTTAAAGCCTTCCAGTGATATGAAGGATTATGTTCTTATTGTTTAAGGTTAGTATTTTGATTAGGGTGTCTGATACTTGCAACGAAAGGCATCTGAACCAATACTTTTTGTAAGACATTCTACATCTAGAGGATATTGTGATTAATATTCTCAACAGAAATAATTAATTGGCCTTTTCCTTTGCCTGAGTTACAAATCCCTGTGCCCACTTAATTCCCTTTGATTTAGTGGTCATCCGGCAAATTTCTCTCCAAGAATTTATTTTCTCAGATACTTTGACACTGGGAGGCGACTGACTGCCCTTTATACGCATATTGTATAATCTCTCATTTACAGGAAAAATCCAAGATACTAAAATAAACCATCATTCACAAATCCATAGTGTCTTGAAATAACTTTTTTTCCCTTGTTATAAAACACACAGACATGAGTTGTGTACCTATGGGGGTTGACTGAGATAGAAAAGAATTCAGAGAAAATCCTTATGCCAACGAGGCATCCATCAATGGAAACAGGAAATTACTACATTGTACTTCTAGGCAATCACTAAATTTTTTAAATGAAGCTAACTTAGTTGTTTCCTTTTCAATCTCCAAAAATAATGGGGTGGAAGTGAACAAAAGAAATGAGTTAGGTTCAAGTCCAAACAGCCCCAAATCAGTAACAGATTAATGGCATGTCCATTGCTGAAGGCAACATGCAGCCCTAGATGATGTGGGGAAGATAGACACATCCTGATGCTTAATCACATTCTAAACTCGGTCTCCAAAGATAAATCGTTAATGACATCCATCTCCACCTGAGACACAGCAATTTTCAATGCCAGAGGTCCATTTAAAAGACAAAAGAGATTAGAGTGATTTGCTCTTTGTTTTTAGTTTAGGTTTTTTTTTTTTTTTCCAAATGCCTTTGGGTCTGTTTGACTACACCTGTAAACTTATTTATAACATTTAAACATGTAAAAACAATCCAGTTCCAGAAATTGCAAGGGGAGCAGGAGGGAGGGAGAGAGAAAAACGCATTTCAGTTGATCACATTGGAATTTCTTTTTAAAAAGATTCTTTTAGATAAACTTCTCAGTAACGAAATTTTAAACTAGCAAAGCAGCAGAGTTAAGGTTTTCAAGTGAGAATCTTAGTCGCTGGTAGGATATATTCTGTGACCGAGTCAGGCATGAAGAACTTAGGACACAGATGTCTATGTGAGATTTGCATGCAATGTTCACATGCCTCCTTAGCATGTTTATACATTTCTAAGTTCAAAGTTTATAAACAGGACTATTGTCACCTGTTCCCAATGGGCTCATATACTCTTATAGATCATTACTGACTTTTCCATGTAAGCACAACATACATGTGAACTTATTGCTTTAAAGAAACATTGATAGGATGAAAAAGGGAAGACTTCCTACAAATGTTTCCAGGCCATACTTTTTAACAGAAATCTGGCATTGAGAATGATATTGAGATGCTAATTGGAAATGAATATTGTAAATCCAGTCTGGCTCTAGGCAAAATTTAAGTAGACTGCAAGCTGGCATCTGGAACCCTTCCTGCTCCCCAGTTACTGCCTATTTTCTTCTCCTGGATGCCCTTCCTCCTCTCTCCTGCCAGGTTGTCATCTTGTTTTTTGCTTGCTTTCTTCCCCAGCACTCATGAGGATTCTCGGGTTGGGATCTGAGGACGCTATTCCTCCCAGGGTTATTTACATCATACTCAGGGGCCCTAAAGATTAAAACAGATCGATAACTCGAAATAAGATGGCCTAATATGAATGTGGTTTTAGGCATTATCATGAGTAATTGAAGAGATATATTTAGCAATAATTTTGAAAAATTTGTGCTTCCTTAAGCACATTTACTGTTCATTGCATAAACACAGAACCATGAAATAACAGGAATTTGTTGAACCAAATATGCAGCATAAGTAGCCACCCTGTTATTTTTAAATGTGTAAGATCCATAAAGCAGGTATTTTTGTCTGTTTTGTATTCTGTTGTATCCCAAGTGCCTAGAACAGTTTTTGGAACATAGCCTACCACTTGTAAATGTTTGATAAATGACTAAATAAATAGAGGAATGTTATTTTTATTTTTTGTCCACAAAGACTTACACCAAGGAAAGGAGTCCTTTAAACTTTAAAACAGTCTCTTTTTTTGAGAATTTATGAAGTGTTGGGGGTTTATGGTGATGTCTCATGAGATAACAATGTGGAGACAGGGCACGGATGTCAGGATTTCATCCTGGGATGGGTCCATGAGTAGGATTGAACGTGCCTTTTCTCCTACCCCATCTTTGCTTCCTATCTTAGCCCTATACCCCATACCCTATACCCGAGATCCACTCCTCTTCCCATATAACCTCCAGTAATGCTAATGGAAGCAGAAGGTTTCTAGTAGTGACTGGTTAATATATTCTAAGGACCTGAGATTGATTGAACTATATTCTAACATCATAATCCTTTAATTAATCTCAACATTTAGGCAAGCTATTGACAAGGTGCAAAGTTTGGGCCTGCTACAAATGTTATAGATAGAGGCTGGACAGTTTTCACATGTGATACAATATGCTGCCTTTAACTTGGACACACAATTAAGACAATGAATTCCACAGTACATTCATCATTGAAGAAACCGCAGGCAAGTATACACTGTAATGAGTATTTATGTTCAGAGAAATGAATGCAAATAATTCTTTATTTTTCAGAAGGAAAGGGAGAAAGGAAAGAGAAAGGAGAAGAATGATGGGACAAAGATATGCTTGATATAATTGTGTTTTTAAGATCAGTCTTACTCTTCAGACGAATTCTACTTATAATAGGAACTTCCTATTTTTCCTGAATTTTATCAGAAGCATTCAGTCACCCATTAGTTGAACACCAAATGCCTTCATCTTTCAGACTCCTGGCATCCACATTTCCATACAACTCTTGACTTAGAGTGTAAGTGTGCATTTCCCCTGAGTGTCAGATGAGGTACTCATTTATTTGCTCTCGTACATTATCTTAAACCTTAGTCCAATAAGCCTACTAAATATATGGTCAAGAATATTGTGGCTCCCTAACAAACGATAAAATGAATTCAACTATACCAGACTTGGCAGCTGGTCAAAATCAGTGACCCACAGATACAAATCAGTCTCTGTAAGACAGCGGAAGACAGTTGTTAAGAAGGACAGGAAGACTCTTCAAGGACACTGCTGAGGCCAGGGAGGATTTGGCAGTCAATGGCAAATCAAATTCAATATTTAGAAATAACCACAGCTCCCAAGCACACTGGTTTTATCACCCTTGTGAACTCTTCTCCTTGGCATTAGGCTAATAAATGTGCAAGAGACAGAGAGCAACCTGAAGGGATTGTTTCTATCCAGAGGATAAATGTGCTTTATGATGGGGGCCCAATGGAACACCAGCTCTAATCCGTTTGCAAGTATGCGTCACTGCACGGATAGACAAGTCACTATCTGCATGAAAGGTGTTAGGAAACAGGAGAGGAATGTTGGGAAGGAAAAGCAAAAGCGGTTGGCAGAAAGAGCAATAACTATATTATTTGAAAAAAATCAATAATGGGAATCCACTTACTCAATCAACAAATATTTACTCATTCAACAAATGTTTGAGCTCCCAGTGTATCCCAGGCACTGGGGCTGTTGCTGAGAAAATAGTGAACATGAAAATGCCTGTCTTTAGAGAACATACAGTACAGGGCAGACTCATGTGAAAAGGCATCCGGAATTTTTGTGTGTGGGGAATTGAGGATAGACATATTTACATTTTGGGGTTTTTTTTTTTTGTTTTGTTATTTTTTTAATGTAGAAACTCAGGTTGCCTTAAATGAAGGAAACAAGGGATGTTTTAAGGATAATTTTCCCCCATGGCACATTGCCACCAGTAACAGCTATGGGGCGATAGCTTCCATTTAAATATTTGGTCCTTTGTAAAAGCTGTTATATTTTACAAGATGCATTTCATAAACTTAAAGTTCCCCTCTACTCATTTGGGACACCCTATCTCAGACTCTTGGGAATACATTATTCTGGCATGTAATTTCATGCAGGCTGCAGATGCTTTGTTAATATCTCCTGTGTACACTAATCGATTATTATACGTCTCTAAAAATACACCCTTCAGGACTTCCGTGGTGGTGCAGTGGTTAAGAATCCGCCTGCCAATGCAGGGGACACAGGTTCAACCCCTGGGCCAGGAAGGTCCCACATGAGGCGGAGCAGCTAAGCCCGTGCCACAAATACTGAGCCTGCACTCTAGAGCCCGCAAGCCACAACAACTGAGCTCACAGGCCACAACTACTGAAGCCCGTGTGTCTAGAGCCCGTGCTCCCCAACAAGAGAAGCCACTGCAATGGGAAGCCTGAGCACCACAACAAAGAGTAGCCCACACCCGCTACAACTAGAGAAAGCCTGTGCACAGCAATGCAGACCCAATGCAGCCAAAAAAAATTCTTTTAATCAATTAATAACTTGATTAAAAACAAATAAAAATAAAAATATGCCCTTCTTCTTGCTTTTGGACAGCAGTTTACATGACTGCACAGGATGCTTCACCACACAGCCTGAAGGATTTGAATTTGTATCCCTACACCCAAGTCTGGTGCTATCCCCAAGGACCATGAGAAGTTTTTAATATGTGTACAAACTTGAATGTTCTCAGAAATGATCCCTTCAAAAAACCCTGTGGCCCACATAAGTTTCTCCTTTCACCCCTAAGAGCAACCGTAAACAAACCTCTTCTGTTCATTTTAGAATAGCCCTGTCGTTCCCCCATCCAGTCATCAAAGGTTCATAAACATCGAGGTCTGTTCTCAAAGGGTCAAAATTTATAATCAAGACAGTTTAAAAATATCAGAACAGAATTTGCATGATTTTTCCTTTTACCTGATAGAAATGTAAAATATCAGACCATCTGGGTACCTGGCAACTCTGATGTTCTATCTTGGAATAACAAATGTTTCCTCTTGACATGACAAGTCACTCCATCAGTACTAGCTGCCTGGGATTCTGTGCTGAGAAGGCTGCTAAGTGCAGGTAGAAGAGCTCTACCCCTGATAAGGGAAGTCTGCCGTGGGTCCAGCCATAAGAAGGAGCTGCAATTCTGCCAATATTTACTCATCCAGAGCCCAGGTCTTCCATTTACTGGCTGTGTGAACTTTGGTGATTTACTTAACCTCTCAAAATGTACTTTCTCATCTCTAAAACGAGGAGGCAAGCTAAATAAACAATTTCCAAATCCTGGCCCATGGCTAAAGAAAGTGTCAGGTTCACACAGGGACTAGGTTTGAAATAAAGATTCCCTTGGCTTGCCCAGGATTTCTTAATCAGAGTTTTTTCAGAGTTTGAAAATATTCATCCTAACAAAGACATTGAATGGTATTGATGCTCTACCAGGTTTGACAACCACTGGGTCAGGTGAGCTATCAAGTTTTTTGCAGATCTAAAATTATTTTCCAACTAGAGTTTACAAAGAACAGAAAAAAGTGTACAGTAAGTCCCCTACATAAGAAGCTTCAAGTTGTGAACTTTCAAAGGTGTGAACGTGCGTTTGCATGTCCAGTCACATAAGTTAGTTCACGTGAGTGGCACACATTGTCACGTGCGTGCATCCTCTACAAGTGGTTGTGCTTTTGTGTACTTTACTGTACAGTACTGTATAGAGTACAGTAGTACAATATCTTGATTTCAAGCCCAGGATGTCCAGAAGCAAGTGTAAAAGCAGTGGTGATGTAGCTGGTACTACTGTACTTTTCAAGGTACTGTACTGTAAGATTAAAATGTTTTCTTTATTTTTTGTGTTTTTTTAATGTATTATTTGTGGTGAAAAGTATTATAAATCTATTACAGTACAGTACTCTATAGCTGGTTGTGTTAGTTGGGTACCTAGGCTAACTTTGTTGGACTTACGAACAAATTGGTCTTACGAACGTGCTCTCAGAACAGAACTTGTTCATGTGTAGTGGACTTACTGTACAAGAGTTTAGTAGGTGGTCGTATGAAACACCTCCAGTGCAGAAATTGCTATGGCATTCTGAAGAACACGCAAGAGTCGCAAATAGGAGCAAAGACTGAGGTGACTGCCTCTGTCTGAACCTTTGTAACGGTGGGAGTGGTGCCTGACACAGCTTCCCAAGCCTTCCTGCCGGTCCCATGTTTCTCTTCTGTGCGCCTGCCTGTCCCATGCTACCTCTTCTGTGTGATGCACAGAGTCAGAAGGTGCCTCAGATTTGCTGATGACCATTAAACAAACACATCACATCTTTTATGTTTGAAGCCGAAAGGGACAAAGAACTGAAAACTATTATCCTTGGAAGCGCTTGTACACAGAATGAAATAATACAAAAAGGGAATACCAGGTAAGATGCCAAGGTAAAAGATTCACCTTGATTACCTCACTTTAACATTTTGCAATGAGGCAAAAAATAAATTATCTTTTTGGGTAAGATTTAGTGGATGAGACTAATGAGGGTATGAAAAATGCTGAAGGGAGCAGTTCTATCCCATTTAATAATGGCAGCGGGGATTCTGACAGAATCTCCATTAGCAATTCCTTTTTAAGGTAACTTAATTTCCTGATTAAACATGCATTTCTAAATCATATTGACGTTTTAAGAGAGAAACAAATAGTGGTGCCAATTCTCTTGGGCACAGGGAAAAAATTCTTTTTTTCTCCCCTACCAACACCACATAGCCTATTTTACCTCTTCTTATCTTAGTGCACAGAAAGGACCATATAGTTCAGAAACTGCCTGAATCTAGACACTGCAGCCTGACCAGCTTGTAAAACTTGGATGGAAACTAATTTTAGATAGTGAAAGAATTTTCTCTGTTGACATGGGCGGCTCACAGCTGTGTGAGGCTGAGTATGTGTGTATATGTGTGGGCTTGGGGGCTGAGGAGGTACAGGACATGGGAGGAACAGGTTTTCTTGGACTAAACCAGGGCTTGCAAAGTCTGCCCTCCAATCTGGCCCACTGTCTGTTTTTGTAAACAAAATTTTATTGGAACACAGCCATGGGCCTTCATTTCCATGTTGTCTATGACTGCTCTTATGCTACAATGGCAAAAGTGAGCAGTGTTGCAACAGAGATTGTATGGCCCACAAAGCCAAGAAATTTACCATCAAGTCCTTCACAGAAAACATTTGCCTACCACCAGACTGCCGATTCCACAATCTAGTCAGTATCCTATGCAAAAAGGAAAATTCAGTGAATGCAGCATCCTGAAGGCTGATGAAGTTCTACAAATAAGAGGCGTGAGCAAAAGACTTCCCGGGAGGATGTTTGAGAGCATCTTGTACACAGGTGGATTCCTCAAAACCCCTGGGTCCATTAAGAGCAATGAAGATCTCAAAACTCCTCCTCTACTCATAAAAGCAAGGGAAAACCAGCTCCTCTACTTTAAACAAAAAGCTTTCATTTATTTATAACTTCAGCAGAAGTTCTGTTCTCTTGCTCCCCACTAAGTTTGCTTCACAGGGAGGGACTATGTAATAAAATCTTGAGATTAGCAGCCATCAGCAAGTCAGAACTTTGTTTTTTTGTTTGTTTGTTTGTTTCCCTAGTCATCTCCTTTTAGACACAATGCCATAAAAAAAGAATCTGAGATATGCTTAATGAGAAAATTCACTTCAGAAGAGGGTGTGATATCCAAAGCTTATTTATTTTCTGTAAAAAATTGACTGTAACCCCCAATTTTACCTGTTTGCCTCAATTAGTATTATATTTTCTATTTTAAAAAAGTGAAATTGGAAATCTACTTCTATGTACTATAAAATCTACTTATGAAGATTGAGGTTGCTGTTCTACTTCAAAAACAAAAACAACGAAAAATAAAGGCAAATTACTTCACTAAAGGGTGGAATCGTGCTTTCAAGTCAAGCCATGTGGCTTCTTATGGAAATATAATGAGTTAAAGATGAAATTCCATTTCTCGTTTGCATACATCTTGCAAAGATTCTGCCCAGTAAAATGGTAATTGGAGTCTTTTTTATAATAAATATTATAATTTTTAATCCTAATATTGTAAGCTATGAAATGTCTTCCAGTTCCTTAACATATGTTTTTTGTCCTGTTTCTCAATTCAAGAGACAGAAAATAAAATAAACACCTTAATGAACACAATACTCACTCTCCTGAGACTCTTTACCTATCTTACGGACATAACATGGACCAGGGATTCTGAAGATTCTCCCCAGAGAGCAAAAACCTGCCTCACTTCTCAACCCAATGTGGCCTGCAGAAGTATTCAGTCTGTTTTGTTGCTAAATTGTTGCAGGCCCCCAGTAAATTGCAATTTGCAATTGTAAGTGTATTTGTGAAGTGTTAGTGGGTTAATTTTCTCCTTTAGAGCTGATAGTAAAACACTCCAAGATGGCAGTGAAGTTAGGGTGGGGTTGTTTCAGGCGCTGGGAGGCTGAGCATGAAAATATGGCTCTCTGTTGGTCTTTTTTGTTAATTGCAAAAACATGAGGAGGAACTCCTGTTAAGGAATCATATTAGCAACAAAATATTTTGAATATTTCTCCTCAGTGATTACAGACATATCATGAGAAGAAATGAGACTTTAGGGGAAAAGATTTTCAGACATTGGGTGTTTAAGTGGTTCCTTGTCTCCAGCTTGCCTGGTCAGTGTGTAGACTTATTAAATGACCATTTATTTCTTTTGTCAATGCACACATCCTGACTTTCATACATTCCAGTGAGTGGGAAATTCTACAGAGATCTGGATAAACTCATCACAGCTGCTCTACCATCTGACAACCTGATGGTCATGGGGGACCTCAACGCACATGTTGGCAGGAATGCCAAAACGTGGAAGAAAATTATTGAACCGCAGAAGATTAGTCTCTTCCTGCGTGGTGAGCAGGCCAAGCAAAAACTTGAGACACAGACAGCAGCTTCAGTCATCCAGGCTAGGAGAAACAAATCATGGATATGCCACAGGTCAAAAATAACGGCATCTCACCCATTCTGGCTTTGTTTCACAACCGAATGCCGAGGAGTTAACCAACGACATGAATGATTCAAAGACCATTACCTGATATGTTTCAAATCATAAGAGCATAAGAGTGCATGTTGGGTAGTACCTATGAGGTGAATATTTGGGTAAACAACTCATAGAGAATAATGATACCTTGAAGGATTTTTTAAAGGACAATAGAGCAATCATCCTAGAATAGAAAACGCTTTTTGGTAAATTCAACATAAATCATTTTATGCCATTATTTGCCTATAAATATACCAAACTTCAAACTGTACTACAGTATTTTTTTATTCTACAGCATTGCTTTTAAGTGTGTCCCAACTGTGAAATATTGTAATTCTGGTCATACCATGAAATCCCCACATCCTTACCCACACCATACACATCTGCTGAAATCTTGACAACTTTTAATCAGCTCATCTCTCACGCTTTAACATTTGCCCTTCCCACATTTGCTTGAAATTACTTTTTTTTTCCCTCAGAAGACTGTGGCATATTTTTGGTAAATGCTAGGGACTTAAAAATACTTATTTTTATTGTAAATAATTATGTATATGTTTTAATTGACTTGCAAGATTTTTGCCTTCTTTTGTGCAGAGAACTTAATATATTCATTTTTGTTTCCAACAGCAAAGGTATTTTATGTAGTAAGTTCTTAATTAATATTGATTGAATCAAAGATCCTTTAGCTTGGATCTGAAAATGATTTGGACACCATATTGTACTTTCTAGATTCCCCAAGAACTGTATTTTCTGACCCCAATTGGATTACGTATTTTTTAGATGTTTAGAGGACCAGTAGACCAGTATCTGTAGAGCAGAATTCAAGGATCTCGGCTCTGATTTGTCAGGAAAATGTTGGCTAATACAGAGTTCCCATGGTAAAAGCTGGTGGCAGCTCCATTTCATGCCTCTTTGCAAACACTGGCTTTCTGAAATAGCATGAAAAATATTCTCTTGTCATTTCTATAAAGCAAATTGTTTTTATGACGTGAAATTAATATTTAATGAGATCTTTTTTTCTGATTTGCTAGCTCTTGTTGTCCACTTTTTGCAATGAACCTTTTTTTCTTAGAGAAAGTCCATGTATACCAATTAAAATTCAAGTGTTCAATACTCTAGAATGGAAACAAAGTCAAGTATGGTAGGAAATTCCTTCATAAATGGGGAAAAATCAAAGTCTAAAATAAGTTCCTGACAACGCAGTGGTAGTAAATGTAAGAAAAATGATATTGTATGAAATGAGCTCTGTGACATAATGGCGTTGGTTCTAACCTGAGCTTAGAGTGAGCAAGGTTAATAAACCCTGCTCCAAGTTTCTTCCTCGCTGACAAGACATCCCCCCCAGTGGAAGGTTCTGGATGAGTTCACTTATAAAAGCCATATAAAGCATGTTGATCTAACTAGAGATATATAAAAATAAGGCCAACTCACAAAATAGTGTTTCAACTAAGCTCTTTGGGGCAAGTCAAAGCCAGGTACTTAAAAGAAGAGGAACTTAATTTTCATATCATTAAAACATGCTCCCTCAACTTGCTTTCTCTCCTGCCCCTGTTTGGACAATAAGAGGAGACTTACGTGCTTTTTAATGTTTCATATGAGATTTAAGGAAACAGCTTTACTCTCTCCCAAAGGTAGACATGGCTTGGACGACTGCTAAAATAAACAGTACACAATATGTGGCAAGGTTGTGGCATGCTCTTTTTTTCTAGGTGCCAAGATTTCAAAGGATAACTTGACTTTCACCCCTACCATCTCTGGGATCTTGATTTTATTAAGCTCTGAATATAGTATTTTGCTCTGTGAGGGCAACGCGATGAATGATCAGGCAGGGGGAATAAAAGGCATGACCACCTTTGGAAAAATCCAAGGTCACAAAACAAATGTTTCACTGCATTATTAAGGTTTTTCCTTCTCAAGTAAAAGATGCAAAGAATTGCGGAGTAAGGCTTCTTCTCCAAAGAGAAGGGAGCAGGCATCCCTGGTGAGGCTCCATCCTCAAAAACAGCATCCGTACACCACATCTTGCTCCCATTACTGCTCTTTTCAACTTATGCTGACAGCTAAAGTTCAGAGGTGGCTTTGTTTCCCTTGTAGTTGATGTTAGTTCAACATTAGACTCTAAAGGTGGAGCAGGCACAGAAATTAGTGCACAGGAATAGGACAAGAACTTTGGCAGCCAAAAATAACATATGTTTTACACTTGGGGCAAGTATATAAATTAAAAATGGAAAAAAATGGGCAAAAGTGAGATAATTGGCTAATATAAATACCTGTCAAAACTGACTTTCTCACAGTGATTCTGAGCTGAGAAACAAATAAAAATGCTCACCACCACCCCCGACTCACACTCTTTTTCTTCGAGAAAACCTCAGGGTCCTTTTATGAGTTTTGGCTGAAGGACTCTGGCATATAAATGGGAAGGGGTTAAGGATCACGATTTCCTGAACTATTTTATGCCAAAATTTTGTGTCCAAGAAGAACAGAGAAAATAGTATCTCCACTTGTTTGGAAATAACTACAGGTAGTTGATGAGAGCCTAGAAATCATGAGAATGTTGCCTTTCAATGTTTCGAGGGTCCACAGTTGGATCTGCTGCTTGGGTTTAATGGATCCATTTGACTCTACCACACTAAATGATGATAAAGTTATAATTAGTTGAGGAATTTAAATTTACTTTCTGATTGACACAAGGATGAAATTGAAATAATTAGATGTGACAAGCAGAGGTTTGATAAATCATAGTATACTTCTCTATTCAGGTACTGAAAATGGGTCAAAGGCTATGTCAGATCACCTTTCTTTTCTTTTCTTTTCTTTTTTTTTTTACAATGTTGTGTTAATTTCTGCTGTACAGCAAAGTGATTCAATTTTATATATATATGTGTATATATATATAATATTCTTTCTTTAAATATTCTTTTCCATTATGTTTTATCACAGGATATTGAATATAGTTCCCTGTGCTCTACAGTAGGGCCTTGTTATCCTTCCTATATGTAATAGTTTGCATCTACTAACCCCAAACTCCCAGTGCATTCCTCCCCTACTGCCCCCACTTGGCAACCACAAATCTGTTCTCTATGTCTGTGAGTCTGTTTCTGTTTCATAGATAAGTTCACTGGTATTATATTTTAGATTCCACATACAAGTGATATCACATAGTATTTGTCTTTCTCTTTCTGACTTATTTCACTTAGTATGATAATCTCTAGTTTCATCCATGTTGCTGCAAATGGCATTATTTCATTCTTTTTTATGGCTGAGTAGTATTCCATTCTATATATGTACCACATCTACTTTATCCATTTACCTGTCAATGGACATTTAGGTTGTCCCCATGTCTTGGCTGTTGTGAATAGTGCCTGCTATAAACATAGGGGTGCATGTATCTTTTTGAATTATAGTTTTGTCTGAACATATGCCCAGGAGTGGGATTGCTGGATCACATGGCAACTATAGTTTTAGCTTTTTGAGGAACCTCTATACTGTTTTCCCTAGTGGCTGCACCAACATACATTCCCACCGACAGTGTAGGAGGGTTCCCTTTTCTCCACACCCTCTCCAGTATTTGTTATTTGCAGACTTTTAAATGATGGCCATTCTGACCAGTGTGAGGTGGTACCTTGTTGTAGTTTGGATTTGCATTTCCCTAATAATTAGCAATATTGAACATCTTTTCATGTGCCTTTTGGCCATCCATATGTCTTCTTTGGGGAAATGTCTATTTAGTTCTTCTGCCCATTTTTTGATTGGGTTGTTTGTTTTTTTGTTGTTGAGTTGTATGAGCTGTTTGTATAATTTGGAGATTGAGTCCTTGTAGGTCACATCATTTGCAAATATTTTCTCCCATTCTATACGTTGTCTTTCCATTCTGTTTATGGTTTCCTTTGCTGTGCAACTTTGAAAGTTTTTTGAACTTAATTCTTAGGTGTTGTTGGAAAGCCTGTTTGGACTGTATTTCATTTTGATTGTATAACATACACAGCTTCTTTTCTAATTAGTCATAGAAAATATGAATTGGGTTTAAGGAAATTATTTTCCCCTTAGATAGATAAGAAATTTTTGTTTTTTAAGGAAATTTTCTTTTTAGGTTATATGAGTGGGACTTGTGGAACTGCACTGTTATGGACCCCAAATAGCCAAGAGATAACTAAAGTGCTCTCCAGTAGAAGGGGAACAGAAATTTGAGGGTGAAGATAAGCATTTTGAGAAGAAAAGACTGTTGGATAAAAAAGATGCCAAAGAATATGGCAGTGATTTGGCCCTATTAGAGAAAAAAAAAACAAAAAAACAGGCCAGTGAGAAATTCCCAGAAGCGCAGGCCAAAACCCATTTAATAGGTATGTATAATGGGACATTTTAACTTTTCCTAACAACTAGAATACAGTAAGTCCCCTGCTCACGAACCATCAAGTTGCAAATTTTCAAAGATGCGAACTTGTGTTCCATCAACATCAAATGTGAGTGAAATTGCAGCTTGCCCTCCATCTCCTATTACTGATGATCCTTCAGCTCTACCATCTCCCACCTCCTCTCTCTCCTCCAGTCAGTAACTCTTGTTGCCTGTTCACTCAATGCCAGCCCCTGTATGCCAGCTGTTGTATTGCACGATTGTACTTTTCAAGGTACTGTACTGTAAGATTAAAAATGTTTATTTTTTGTGTTTGTTTTTTATGTATTATTTGTGTGACAAATATTATAAGCCTATTATAGTACACTATAGCCGATTGTGTTAGTTGGGAACCTAGGCTAACTTTGTTGGACTTACAAACAAATTGGACTTACAAATGTGCTCTTGGAATAGAACTCATTTGTATGTAGGAGACTTAACTGTACTTGCATGCCCTTACCACGAATCCCTATGCAAATGCCTAGAAGACTGAAGGGTTCACTAGCAGAGTTGAGATGAGCTTGAGCTAGAGAGTTCAACAGGTAAAGGAAATAGGAACCCTGGATCACAGTATTTTATTTTCCAGTGGCATATGGGATAAAAGTTTTAAGTGAATTTTATGTAAAGCTAAGGTACTGTGTGACCTCAGTTGATACTTGGGTTATTTGAAGTGGGATGTTTCTATTTTTCTCCTTCAAAGGTCATAGAACCCACCAAGAGACCCCACTCATGATGGATATAGGACACTATTATGGAATTCATACTTAAGTAGCATAAGAGCTCATTAAAATATATGGGACTAATACAATAAACAGAGGATCTATCCAAATCATCTTCACAAAATTGGTGATTAGCCACAGCTTGACACTAAGGTAATAAACTAAACTTTAGATATCTTTTACATATTCAGTCTTATCCCCAATAACATACTTCCCTACATGTTTTCATGCTATTTTAAAATTACTTTAAATGCCCTAAGTAAGTAAATAAAATAAAATCGTAAAGTAAAATGTGTGAGCAATTTCAGCAAACTCTCAGGAGTGTCTTTCTCTCCCTGGGGGACAAAGATCCTACAACAAATACGCCTGTTGTATCCACCACACAACCTCATAAGGATATTTCCAAGATGACAGTACCTAGAACTACTTGGCTTTCCTCATGTTCTCTCTGTAAGAGGACTTTCAAAAGAGTTCTAGGAAATATCGTATCCTGACAGTGCCATCGTTAGTAACCTCAGAGTCTGTAAGGATCTTCCCTAATGAGAATCTTGGCAAAAATTTGGTCTGATTTAAACCAGCCAAAGAGCAGTATAAAATAGTCAGAAAACTTAAGTCACGGTCAGAGAACATAAAAGCATCAGAGACATTTCTTGAAATTAATCCCTAATTTATTTTTAATCCAGCTTTCCTCAAATTAGCTCATGTCCAATAACCACAAACAAGGCAAAGAATGTCTTTAACCTAATACAAATCAACATATTTACATCTTTTAGAATTGTCGTTAGGTGAAATTATTACTTTCTTACAGAGTGCATGATAACTGAATTTGAGCCTGAATAGAAGCACTAAATTGAGTATTCTATTCTATTCTGGAATAGAATTTGTTTAAGAAATTATGAATGCTGAAAAACTGAATTTTTTTTGAGGGTAAAATCACTGAAATTGATTCCATCTTTCAGTTTTAGGACAGGTTTTTCAGCATATTTCAACTGTTTGAAATCCTTACAAGTAGTTGCAGAGCCATTTTTTAGTAAATCTTAGGGAGAAATGTGGCTAATTTAAAATATATGTATAAGTATAACTGATTCACTTTGCCGTATGCCTGAAACTAACACAACATTGTAAATCAACTATACTCCAATAAAAATTTTAAAAAAATACAACCATATCTCTGTTATCTTTAATTTAGGCTTAAGGCTTAATTTTCACTTAAGACAAAAGTTTATGTAACAATACAATTTTTTTAAATCCCAAAAATATTTGTTTAACTGATAAAGTCAGAAAACATCTACATGCAAAAATGTCCTTAATATTTTGTCTTGATTATGATATAATAATGAATTACTCTCGATTCACTGTAAATCCTTTCTAGGACAATCTGATCTAGCAATAAATAAACAAACAAATCCCCAGCTTCAAAAAAAAAAATCCTAAATTTAGGTTCATTTTTAGCACATTAATTATGTTATTAAACAGAACAACACGTACTTTAAGGGGTGACATACATAAAGGAAAAGTGTGCCTTGGGCATTTAATTTTAAAACAATCCTGAATTATTTCCTACTCAGAGCTAGAGTGAAGATTTGCTTGGGACTGGGGTATGATCTAAGCTTTTACTTGACATGGTTTTCTGTGTTTATTTTCGATTAAACACACTCTCAAAGCACACTTTTTTAATAATAATTATCATAATTACAATTAAAATTGTATATAATTAATTAGGAATTCACTTGTTTAATAACAACCCCCTAAGCAGTAAAAATTAATCGAAAAGACCATAAATATGTGTTGAATGAATGAATAAAAGAATGATTGCTTGAATGAACATTTATTCTTGTGTTTTCAAGTTTTTCAAAATAAGATAAAAATCTCTAATTTATCAGACATTTGATATGTCTGTTAATTTAGTAGATAGAAACTAAATCATGAAGAAAACAATTCAAATTCTAAACATGAAGTTAAATTCAGTTTTTCTTTCAATTTTAATTCATAAAATTAAAAAGTTTGTGTCTGCTTGATAATTTTTTTATTGATCAAAACTAAGGCATTTTTTCAGATAATTTGGTTCATTGACTGTTTTTGTTTTCTTGAATATTCCTGACCCCATACTCTTCTAGGCCTTTTAGGTTGTCAGTGAGTATCTAGCATTATACATGAAACAGTCCTCAGCTGTAACTACCAAATTACTTTAAATTAGTCTCTTTTCCAAAAGAAGATATCTAGTGTATACATCATAAAGTACTTTTCTTACTTGTAAAACATATAATAAAATATTTAATTCTTAGATATTATCAATTACAAAATTATTTCTTTACACAGTATTTGTTTTGCTAAATACAGTAATGACTTTGAATTTAATTACTATACTTTGCTATCAAATATTAAGTACTTCCATAAATGACTTATGAAGGTATCACTTTTTCTGCAACTGGTAAATATAATTAGTAATGTAAAAAAGAATTTGTTTTTACCTCTTTAAGTTTATATTTTAGATAAAAGGAGTTTCAAGAGACATATAATTCATGGAGTTATGAAAAACAATATTTGTGAAATTTTATGAAAATTACTTTTGATCATACAATTTTACTAATTTTTAGAACATGTTTGTAAATTCTCTGATACCTTTTTTGCTGTAGAGGCAAAGTAAATTTTAATATTTATATAATCATTACAAATATAGTATGTTCTTGATAAGCACCTTATTTTCTGGATTTTTTTCAAGGTCATTACTGCATTTGATATTCAACTTACAGAAATACTAAAACAATTTTTTATCTTAATGTATTGAACATTACACCACAACAGCAAAAATGTAAAGGCTTTGGATGAAGAAACACCATGGTTTTCTATCTGAGTGGCAGTATGACAGCCTGTAGAAAATTTTATCATTTTGTTTAGTAATCACTTTTAAATTCATAATATGTATATGTTGCTGTGATCAATTATCTACTAAAAACAGTTGCAATGAAAACTGAATCCACAATGATTTTTTTAACAATTAGAACCTTCCAGTCCCAAGAAATATAATACGTTTCAAATTAAAAATACATTTAAAATTAAAAGTGCATGAATAAAATACTTCAAGAATTAGATTACTTAAAATTTTGGAGATTGGAATGGGAGTATCAATTCAGAGGGAAAAAATGTAAAATTTCTGTTAAAAAAGAACTCTTGGGCTTCTCTGGTGGTGCAGTTGTTAAGATTCCTCCTGCCAATGCAGGGGACAAGGGTTCTCAATCCCTGGTCTGGGACGATCCCACATGCCTCGGAGCAACTAAGCCCGTGTGCCACAACAACAGAGCCTACTCTCTAGAGCCTGTTAGCCACAACTATTGAGCCCATGTGCCACAACTACTGAAGTCTGAGTGCCTAGAGCCTGTGCTCTGCAACGAGAAGCCACAGCAGTGAGAAGCCTGCGCACCACAATGAAGAGTAGCACTCTCCACAACTAGAGAAAGCCTGCGTGTAGCAACGAAGATCCAATGCAGCCAATAAATAAAACAAATAAATTAATTAATTAAAAAAAGAGGAAATGGGACATTAAAAAAAAGAACTCTTTAATGTGATATTCAAAAATGCATTACAGTTGGTATCAAATGGCTACAGTAACTAGATTCTATTAGATACCTTTTAAAGCGTGATATAGCTGTTTTATTTAAGGATATCAATATTATAAAATGGTGGAAACTGAAACTTTCATAATTATTTAAATCTGCAGATAAACAATTTTAGATACCAATTTTAAGACTTTAAGAAGAGTTCAGTTTAATATATGTAAATATTCCCCCATCTAGTAATTAGAACTAAATCTGCCTTGGCCCCATTGAGGGTGGACTAGACTTAGAACTTGCTTCAAAAGAATAAAGTATAGAAAAGAAAAAATAACAACTTTACAGTGGAGAAATCTGGCAAACACTCTCTCAATCAAGTGACGAAGGTTAACATTACCAGTGATGTCATGTGGGTATCATGCTTCATGTAATTTGATAAGAAGTGAATCTCACTCTTGTTTTAGTCTTTTCAAAAACCCATAAACCCTGGCTAATCATGAGAAAAAGATCAGACAAATCTGAGTCTTACACAATACTTAGCCAATATTCCTCAGCACTTTCAAGGTCATGAAAAATAGGAAAGACTGAGAAACTATCATAGACCAGAGGAGACTGGAGCAACATGACAACTAAATGCAGTGTGGAAACCTGGGTGTGATCCGGGTACACACACACACACACACACACATACACACAAGGACTAATGGAAAAATAAGTGAAATCCAAACAAAGTCTTGAGCTTAGTTTTTTAAAATGTATAAAAGATTCAAAATGATTAAAAATTCTTGCAGGGGGGACACAAATTCATAAAGCTTAAAGACAATTGATCACTTGAAAAATCTTACACGTATGCAAGTAGATATGAGTTTTTTTAAATTTGAATGTGACTTTTAATAGAGACACTTTGGAAATAGCTTAAATACTTACCACTATTATAATGGACAAATAAATAATAGTAAAATTGGATAATCAGTACTACACATCAGTTAACAAGAATTAAATAGAATCTTACCATCAACAGAATTAAATTTGTAAAAAAAGGTTATAAATAAATCAAGTTGTCAAATGATATATGCAATGTGATGCTATTTATTTGAAGCTAAAATATACCTAAAATAATTCTGTGAATTTTTTTGTGGATACATCCACATGTAAGGAAAAAAATATATGCATGGAAATATTATATATCTACTTTAAGTTAGTAGTTAGTTATCAGTAGGGAGGGAAGAGAATACTATTAGGGAAAATTATGCAGAGGGTTCCAATTTCATCCGTAACAATTTGTTTATTTTAAAATAACCTTAATGAAATATGGCAAAATGTTGAAAATCTGTTATAATTATATTATAGCTTACATTATTCTGAGTAATTGCAATTTTAATAATTAAATCTAAAGAAAGAAAGTAAATAGATGGAAGTTCAGGTAAGCCATCAAGGTAAAGTCTAACAGGAAGTTACTGATGAGAAGTCTTCAGGAACACGTAGTACTTAGAAGTGATGAGCTGGAATGAACAAACCAGTTATCTATCAGGTACCCGGCCCTCAGCTGAGTCTAGGTTAGGAGTAGAAATCCAGTTTTATGGACAGTGGCAATGGAGCTGATGAGAAAAGACTTCAACCCCACAGCAACCAAAATACTAGAAATTATTACATAAGGACACAAGCCAAAACTTAGCTGTTAGAACTGAGGTTCAATGTTATGAACGAAAGACAGGCAGAAAGTAGGAACTAAAACTAAGTTCCATTAGGTTTGGCCAAGGAAGTTCTTGAGAGTATTTTCCAAAGCAGGTGTCATTGTTAATGGTTTCACTTTGATCAAGTTACTTACCTTTTCAATGCCTTAGTTCTTACATCTGTAAGACGGAGATTAAAAACAATATCTACTACATAGAGCGGTTATGAGTATTGAGTGAATTATTGTGGGTAAGGCATTTTGAACAATGCCCAGTACCTAGTTAAGTGTGATGTAAGTGCTTATAAAAATAAAAAGAAACATCACCACCTCAAATAGAAGTACTTTTCTTTAGCAATGTTGATGTATTCCACTCAAATAAATTAATTGTCTAATTTGGCAGAAACAACATGATCATACGCCAAAGCTTGAGTTGACCTACATGGTCTTTTCTGTAAATAATTCAGAATGTATCTCATTTGTGTGTGTTGACAAGCACTGAAAAGTGAAAAGCTTTTCTTTTCCTTGTCTTTCATGGCAACACCCATTGACCTACATGTTCTGGGTAAGACAGTGTAAATGACAATGGCAATAGAGAATGGTGGAAATTTCAGAGGAGGCAATTGTGAGTCATCTGCAATTTATCAAGACATGAGGACCTCAAGTTTTTCATAAAAATGAAACCACTGAATGATATAATAGAGCAACTTGATACATATATATATATATTTTTTTTCACCATGCTACAGTTTGAATCAGCTTTTATCTGTAAAAATATTGTGAATATTATATGACATATGATCTGGCCAAAATACAGATGCTATTTCCTTTTGACATTTAATACAGTTCCTTCACCAGCATTATTGCCTAAAATTTCATTAAAACAATTATTTCTCTTCCCTATGTCAAACAGAAGTCTATATCAGGAACACGTAGTGCTTAGAAGTGATGAGCTGGAATGAACAAACCAGTTATCTGTCAGGTACCCGGCCCTCAGCTGAGTCTAGGTTGGGAGTAGAAATCCAGTTTTATGGACAGTGACAATGGAAATGTGGTTTCTTAAGGGATCTATCATTCCATAATTGAAGATTTATACATACTTTCATATATTAAAATGCTGCTAGCCTTTAATGTATATAGCATGTCAAAAATACTTAAAACCTGCCTCCTGAGATATTCATAGGATATTCAGACAGTTTCAAACACTACTGAATGATGGTAGAGAGTTTGAATTTACTAATGTTGTTGAAGAAAACCTAATAAACTAATGCATTATTTAAAACATATTAAAACATATTGTTTGGTCTATTTTTTTATCACAATGCCATGCAATCTAGATGTATATGCCACTACTTTTCATTTATAACATTCACATCCAGTACGAACGCATAGCTGAAAGCACTGGGGAATAAGAATATTTATTTCTGCCAAGTCGCTCTAAGAAAGCCTACATTAGGTGTGAATAAAATAGATATGTTACACAAGTTGCAGAAAACAGCTGTGTCTAAAATTTCAGGAAACCACTTGCTTTGGTTGATACAATACATAGTTATTTCATTTTTAGTATTACAATAATGAAGTGCTAAGCAGTAGGTTCAATTATTAAATGATTGCTCTCACGTTGCTATTAAGGGAGAGAAGGAGAGAAAAAAAAGAAGCCTTGGTGCAAAGTTCTATTTTGATTATTTTCAATGATCAAATAACAATAGTACTTATTCACACAGTTGTTCTATTACTCATCACTTAATCTTCACTAATCATTGAATTGATTAAGTGATTCATCATCAAACCAATGATCATTTTAATCTGATTAACTTATTCTTTTCACCAAAAAAACTGTCACACATTTAACGGCTACAACAGCACAACATATGGAGCGTAACAAGTATCCCCATATACCCAGCGAAGTGATAAATATGTGTGAGGTTGAGCCATGTGAAACTGCCCTGTAGGTAGGTCAAAAATAGTCAAATATCAGCAACTTCAGTTGGTTCCATCTGATATTTGTGGGTTTTAAACAGAAATGATCGGTTTTGCCTTCTGAATGATTTAAAATATGTAGTTGTAGGCTTGAAATTAGAAATCCGAATTTTCATGAATAAAGTGGAATGATTTAACAACAGAATTAAAGAGAGACACAACCTGATTTGACCTTTCTAAAAGAAAGCCCCCAAATGAAGGGGAGGCCAAATGAGGCACCAAAACTAGATTGTTCCCTCATTGTTACTACAGTTGCCTTATCCTTGGCTAAAATATCATGTCCAATATATGACTCTACAAACTAAGGGCAAAATAAGACATAAAGGATCCCCCCAAATCAAGAAAGATAGCCAAGATTATGCAAAATAGGACTGTTTTTTTTCCCCTCATGGTAACATTTACCACTTATTTTGGTGATGGAAATCGATTTTTATTGTAAAACTTATTCTGTAGACTTCAGGTGAGTCTACCACTCTACTCTACCCACTGCCTGCTAGGGGAATGGCTCATGGCCTAGGGTCAGCCAACCAGGGTCCTGTGATCCCCTGACCAGTGGAATTGCTTTGGAAATGGGTATGCTGCAGACATTAGGTTAATTTGACATACGACCTCTTCTAAAGAGAGCATCTCCTTTCTGCTGGGATAGCAGGCAGTCGGTACAATGTTAGTGTTAACCTACTGGTGGTGAAATTTCTTATATGGTGACCCCTTTTCCTGAGAGTGAAGCCAACAAGAAAAAGAGAGAATCCAGAAAGACATTAATGTGGGGATGAGGTGGGGAGGAAGTAGACCAAAGGTGAGACTGTATCAAGCATCTCAAGCATTAAGCATTTGTCATTGGGGTGAGAAGAATAGAAATGAGACTGAAACAGATCATGGACAAGGATGCTGAGAAAACAGCTGGGTGGGGATCAAATTGAAGTTGACCTACTTTATTATTTTTCTCAGGCCAGCCCTGCTTATGCTGCAGACAGGCATTTGCCTGAAGAATATTTATAACCTGAGATGCCGTGGCTTAAGCATGTTTCACAGGGAAGTACAAGAAGTAGACAGAAAAGCCTAGGGTGTAGCTATCAGGAAGAGGCTGATTACTCTTAATCAAAGGCTTCAAGCTTTATTTCTACAGTTTCTAAGTCTTAGTGATTGAACTGGCCATGACACACCTATCCTATCCAGCTGAGTTGCATTTTAAATATGGAATATTGATAGGGCTGAAATGGTTGAATCAATGGCCAGGTTCTAGTCTTGGTATTTGAGATGGGAATGTAAAAAATAAACAGTAGGTAAAGAAAAAAAAGAAAGAAAGAAAAGAAAAGAAGAAAGAAAGAAAGAAAAAACAACTGGAATTACAGAGTGAAGCTGAGTGTGGACACTGGGTAGGAAAACACTTGACTGTGAAACAGTTTTTCAAAATTATGTTTCAAAGTTAAACTCTGGCATTTTTCAATATAGGAGTCAATGTTATAGTGATAGTATATTTATGCTTAATGGTTAAAAATTTAAGGTTGGGGCTAGGTGATCTGTGCTCAAGTTTCAGCTCTGTCCCCTGATATCTGGGGCAATTTGTTCAACCTCTTTGAACTTATTCCCTTGTCTGAAAAGACTAGTGATACTAACCTTCTAGGGTTGTCCTGAGAATTGAATGAAATAATGAATATAAAGTACTTGACACCAGGAAAGTGCTCAATACCTGGTAGTTATGGCTTTTACTACAGAATTAGAGAAACACAAAGAAAATATAATACGTAATGTGGTCTCTTGTCATTTTATAATCTTATGTGTGTAATATCCAACGTAGAAAGTTGTTTCAACATCTTTGGAGATCAAGAACCCATGAACATGAGTTAGAATTCAATTTCTCTGAAGTGAAGAAATTCTTCCATGTGTCAACCCACATTCTTACTAAAATCTAAACATTCTCTTCAGGTTTTATCTTTTCTGGGGAAAACAGAAAAAGAAGTTGGTTATCTTCCAACAATATTTAAGCATTGCTATCCTTTTCTCTCTCCAAGTTAAGCAGTCTTGATTTTTAAAAATGTTATTATAGCTTCCATTTCTTTTTGTTTTGTCATTGTTTTTCCAAAGCCTGTTCCCCTGAACTAAATTGTGATAGTGCTTTCTGCCCACCAAAAGCCTAGACAGTTTGTCCACCACTTACCGAAGCTGGCTAAAGTTGAGGGAATATAATCTAGTGGCACCTATAATGGTTTTGTGATTTCAATATAGTAGAAGTGGTGAATATATACATTTACTCCATTTTTTTTTCTGTTCAGAAGAAGTAGCTTTCACAAAACCATAAACAGATGAATCAAGCTTCCATCAATGAGAGTTTTATGTTGGAAGGAAGAATATTTGGGTGTTAAAGAAAATAAGCAGAGAGCACAAGACCAGGAAAAAAAATAGAAACTAAAATTAGTATAAAAGGACATCCTTAAGCTTTATCCAATTGAACCACAATGCCATAATCCTCAATCAGAAATTGATCTAAGTAAACCCTTCAGACTACCAATTCCTGATTCAGCAACACTGAAAAAGTTATTGATGGCTCTTCTTGGCTTTGTTTCTTTCTCCCCTGACACAGAGATCCTATTAATGGAAATTGCACATAAGTTTTCTTGACTTTGTTCCTATAGATTTATTCCTATGTCAGCAGGTAAGAATGGCAACTTCTTTCGAATCAAAAAAAAACAGCACTCAGAAGATACCATTCCCTGTTCCACAGAGTCTAACAGAATTAGTGCATTGCTGCTTTGAAAAGTCAATGCTTAAGAAATGAGACAGTGACTTGTGTCTGGTGGACTGGCAGGAATCATAATCTAGCCAGTGTATCTGCTGCTTTTGGCTAAACTTGAGAAAGGCAAGTATGTCTGGAGATAAAATTTTCTTGGAAAATATGGAGAAATGGTACATGACTCTTCACTCTGCCCTTCTTCTGATAGCACTAGGATACACATAGGACTGAACAATAGTTAGAAGAGGGTATTATTTTCAAGCAACTTTGGCAAAGCATACCTTCAGCTCATCATTACAATTTCTGCATTCCAGAACCCCGTAAGTATAGAGTAAATCTTTAGATGTCAACTCTAGGATATCTGCCTTCTTCCATTCTAAGGCCTAATCTCTTCAATTCTTAAGCTCTTACTGGGCCCGACCACATTAATTACAGTAGAATGAGACAGGCATAGAAGAGGAGGACCTAAATACAGAAGTGTCAATTCTAGAAGGAAGTAAAATATGGGAGAAAGAACATGGTACATCAAGGAAAATAACAACACAGCAATGTAAACACAATCAAATACTTAAATACAAACAAAATTTTAGATCCATTCATAACATGATTTCTAAAGAGAAATAAACAATAACCATCTATTGAAAATATATTGAATAATGTATGTTCTTTGACTACATTCATTTATTAATCACAACAACTTTATGAAATGGGCACAATGATTATTACCCTCTTTTTTTTTTTAGCCAAAGATACTGAGTCAAAGAAAGTTAACAAACTTGCCCAGGTCATCTGCCAAGAAATGGGGGAGCTACAAGCCCAGAGAGTCTGAATCCAGAGCCTGTGCTACTATCCACAGACACCTGTGCAGTAAAGCAAGTGATATTTAGAGGTTGGAAGTGGTATCCAGAACTGGAGGGGTTTACAGCTCTAGTGAGGCAGGTGGGAGATGCTGAGAAATGATTCAGCAGACAGTAGGCTCACAGTACCTAATGGTATTTAATAGCCTAACTCTAGTGTCAGAAAATTTCAGGGAGTTCCTAGGCTTATAGATCTTGAGGGTTCGGAGAGGTTATTAAATGTGAGACTCGGGCATGGAAAACACTCAGATCTAATCACCTGAACTGGATGACAAGGTGAATGGAGACTGAGACTCAGAAACAAAGGAGAAGCTTCTGTCCCAATGTCAAGGCTGAAGTGGCAGCAAGAGTGAATTGAGTTTAAGTTTGACAATGTTAGAACGATGTTTCTTAACTCCAAACTGCCCATGTAAGGGCAGGACTGATCTTTACGATCGGTCCAGAGATGGGTGGAGTGAGAGGGTCTATTTCAGCGGGCAGAAGCCTTGGCAGTGGCAGCCTCATCATTTCAGGATGGGCAAGTTATCACCTACTAGGCCAGAATCTAAGCCAAGAATAAAGGCAAAGCTAGATCTCAGGCTGCTTTGAGGTTCATGATCTCTTTTTCCGCATCAAGCAACGTCTCCTGGGATGGCCCAGACCTGCTCATGAATCACTGAGATAAAGTGACTCAGGATACTCTTTGACATTGATGGCCGGTTCAAACAACACGCCCACATGTGGGAGCTCGGAGCTGCATCTGGAGGCTCCTGTCATGTTGGGGCTGTGCTGCTTGACTTCCCAGGTTTCATTGGGCCTTCCTGATTGATACTTTATATCTCCATTTCTACCATTTAATCCTTTTCCTTTGTAGAGCTCAGGTCACCATAGTCATTGGCGGGTTTTAGCTTTTGGTAAATGATAAACATCTTTGAAACTTTTGCTGTAACTCGCCATGTGGCTTCCACCTTCATCAAGCTACACAGAGTTGGAAAAATACTTCATAACTTTCTGCACTTCTTCTTGCATTTGTATGTGTGGGCGCAGAGTCATCAGTAAGAGTGTATCAGAATGAGTGTCTAAAAAACTTTTGATACCATAAAAAATGCTTCTACTTATCTGGACATTGCAGATTCAGTGGTGAGGCAAATAACATTTTCTCATCCCTAACCAATGCCATAGTATAAAATCATAAAAGCAGTTTGTGCTAAAACCAGTTCAGTGCCAAGCATATTACTGAAACAGAAGAGATAATGCTGCCTTTCAGCAGTTCTGTGAAGATGGCATTTTGAACAGTAGAAGGGTAATAAAAATCTATTATTATTACAACTACTACTGACTTTGGGGTACATTTGCTGTGGTTGTTAGAGGTCTAAACAGAGAAGTGTGTATTATTTACATTAAAGTTTCAGTGTGACCTTTCTGATGGTGAAGGTTGTTGTGTGAAAATTTCTGTGAATTACTGAAGGAAGTTGGGACTTTCTTTTTTACATAGTATCATGGCTCGATTAGTTGCTCATGGCTGTGGGATTGCAGGGGTCTCCTCTGCCCTACCAGTGTTATGTAATAGATAAAGGAGAACTGGCACCTGTCAGACCAGTACTGAAGTCTCCTCTCTGGTCTTTGGAACTTACCTCTTGTCTTCTCCAAACTTTATGTAGGAAAAAAAAAGTCCAGTGATTGAGGAATATCCCTTCATCTGAAAAATGAATACCATGATAAATGAATACTGATAAAAGGGATATATAAGCTTAAGAAGTTACATATGAAAACTTCCCCGTGGAATGTGTGATTCAGTGTATATGCTCAGTAAATGGAGCTGTTGATGTCTGTGTCCTTTTGTGCAAAGTCAATTTAGTGCTCTATTCAAGAGCATGGAATTTGGAATCAAACAGGCAGGCATCAATTCTGTTTCTTGCTCCACCCCTTACCATGTGCCTCTAAGCAAATTACACAATTTCTTTAAGCCCAAATCACCACATACTCAAAATGGAAATAATAACACCTGACTGATAGAGTTGTGAGAGGATTAAGACGAGAACATTTCTGTAAAGCACGTAATGTACACCTAGGATACGGTAAACACTCATTAAATGATACCTCCTTTATTGTTATCCTCATTTAAGAAAGATTCTTTCTCTGTAGGATTATGCAGGGGATATGTTCCAAGACCCCTAGTGGATGCCTGACACCACAGGTAGTACCAAATCCTATACATACTATCTTTTTTTCCTATACATACTTCCTGTGATAAAATTTATCCTGTGTTAGGCACAGGAAGAGATTAACAATAACTAATAATAGAATAGAACAATATACTGTAGTAAAAGTTATGTGAATGTGATATCTTTCTCTCTCAAAATATCTTGTTGTACTGTACTTACCCTTCTTCTTGTGATGACATGAGATGATTAAATGCCTATGTGCCTAATGAGATGAAGCCAGGTGAATGAAGCCAGGTAGGCATTGTGGCCTAGCATTAGGCTACTATGGACTTTCTGACAATATAGCAGAAGGAGGACCATCTGCTTCAGGTGACCCTGAATCATCCAGCCACAACTATGTCCATGGCTGGATGTCAGGAGAAGACGATGTCAATGGTTGGGGGTCCCGGGCTGGACACAGCAGAATGGCACAGAATTTCATCATGTTACTTAGAACAGCACACAATTTAAAACATAAGAATTGTTTATTTCTGGAATTTTCCATCTAATATTTTCAGACCCTGGTTGAGCACAGGTAACTGAAAGCACAGAAAGCAAAACTGCAAGTAAGATGGTGGGACCACTGTAAAGTCACTTCTGATATGTCACTTTGAGAGCACACTTCGGCGGGGAGGTGGGGGGGTGAGGGATATTTTTTTAGGTTGGACACCACCAAAAATTCATAGGGGTAGATTGCAGTTTTTGCTTTCTGCACTTTTCAAAGGCGGTTAAATGATTATCCCCAAACAAGAAATATTTGTGAGAGCATAGCATAAATGTTACAGGCACAAGTGATGGAGTCTCACGGCCTGGTTTCCAAACCTAGTTATGTAGCATTCCAGGTGTGTGATTCTGGGTAACTTTCTCAATCTTTATGTATGAGAGATTCTTCATGTGTAAAATGAGATACTAGTAACTCTATAGGTTAATTGAAACGATTACATGAGATTACCTCTAAAAAGAGCTTAGCACAGTACCTGACGCAAGATTGTGTAAGCTGTTGTAATTATTGACAGACATGGCTTCATTCTTAGAAGCTGCTATCTTGAAGAAGCTTTCAAAAAGTGTAATTGTTAGAGTTTAAAAAAAGATGGTTAAAAATAGAACATATTTTTCTCTCAAACTGCTACTGTCTTAAAGTATGTTACATGTTTTTTTAGACCATCACATTTTAAACATATTTCTAGATCCTTTCTTCTGTTGGATGTCACTTCACTTTTGACTCTCAGCAACTAAAAACTGAAACTCAGACTCAACATGAAGTTTACCCTCTAATCAAAGTGTCTGTTCTCTTTAAAATTCCTTTATGTGTGAGATTTAGAATCACGAAAGCCTGAACCCTTTCTGCTTTTACGTAGTAAAGGAGCACACTACATAAGTATTGTTTAAGGCAATATTAAGATTTTTCATTATCAAAAATTCAAAGATGCTCTTTTCAGAAGCCAAAACCACCAAAGCCTCAGGCCATTCTTGACATGGTAAGATGCAGCCAACCAAGCTGGCCAGTGGTATTACTGTGGATGAGTTAGAGGAGGAATCACCCCCAAGCAATGGTAGCTCTCAGAAGGGGGCCTGCCCTTCACAATTTAAGCTCTTTGAAGCTGCATTTCCTTCAAGCAATGAGAAGCCTTTGTGGTGATGGGAAACATACATTTATAATTATAGAAGAACACAGTGTACACTAGACATGGTAGAAAAGAATGCAAGGGTTTGAAGGGAAGTCTTGAAATACACACAACTCACTCACGCAGCATCTTTCCTGAAACATTGGGTATTTCAGCTTGTACCTAATTAAAAGAGCCAGGAGGCAGCATTGCTGCGTGCCTTCTTCCCTTTCCAGCATCCCATTTGGCCCTGACTCAGCCATGCTAAGATGGTGCTATAGTGTGTTCTTTGTAAGTCCAACTGACAAAATAAGATGAAGAAAAGTCATGAAATTATTTCAAAATGGTGTAAATATATTCATTAATACAGCATCTAAGCAAATGAACAATATGGAATTGAACGGTGCCTATAACATTTTAACTCTGTGAAGCAAACCTTGAGCTGATTAGCCCATCCTACCTGAATCGTTACTCATTACTACACATAGAAAGTAACCCTCATATTCCTAATTTGCACATCCAAACATCCTAGGTTACAGAATAAGAGATAATCGTATTTGACTGATGGGAGAGAAAAAGGCAAAATGAGATAGGTATCAGAAGAAATGATACTAGTGAATTAATTGAAGCATCAAATTAGTTCTATATTTCTATATTCCTTTAGTAATTATCGTACATAATTTTATATTTTGAAGTCAGTGGAGAACACACAAAAAGATAAACTAAGTAATAAAGGGTATAAGCAAAGTTTCCACAAAGGACTTTACACATAAAATAGATGGAAAAAAGAAGCTCATGGTTTATTCCACAGTAGTAAAGCCAACAGTGAAAAAAAAATAGAGCCCCAGAAAAAAATCTCAAAGAATTTTCTATTGGATGCCATGTTGTAGATAAACTACTAGAGATAAAATGTAAGATATTTCTAAAGCATTCGTTTCTAAGCTAATAGTCAACCCCCCCCCATTTAACAAGTATAAAACCAAACCCTACAATTTTATCCTCATAGTTGGTCATCAGTACTCAATATGGTAGGAAAAGGAAAGCATGGGCTTTGGAGTCAGTTAGACTTGAGGTGTGCATTGCGGGTTATTACTCACTAGCTGCATGAACTTTAGCAACTACCTAATCTTCCTAGTTTTGAAAACATGTATGTACACGATGAATATATAGGAGCTACGTCAAAGTATGTGAGAGGCTAAATCATGATGATCCGTAGACAAGCCTACCTGGAGTACTGGACTAGAGTTGGCACTTCAGTGTTAGTCCTTTCTCTTTTCTCTGTCTCTCAAGCCATTTTTCTTCCAAAATATAAATATGCTCTGAAGAGAAAGGGCATTCTTTTCACCAACAGAGCCAGTCTAGGTCCTTCGAAAGACCTTTTTTTAGCCATCCACTTAGTAACGTTTTCTCTTCTTGCATGTGTACATGTGCATGTGTGCATGTGTACATGTGCATGTGTGCATGTGTGTACTGGTGTGTGTGTGTGTTTGTGTGTGTGTGTGCATGCAGGTGGACAGCTGCCTGTCTCTGTATTTGTTCTTGCTGGCTGTGGGTAAAGAAAGTTTGGGGCAAAGCAGAGTCTATTTTATGCCTAAATTGTCCTAAAGTTCAGTAGGTGACTCATTATTTAATCCTGGCTTAATAGCCTACGTAGGTCCTGAGAGGCAGAACTCAAAGAAAATGAAGCAAGTGATTCATTGAAGTGACATTACTGTATTTATATGTTTCAGTTTCATTATGATGAACTACATGGCACATTTGACTGGAAATCTTGACTAGAGTCCCTCCTTGACAACACTACTGATTTGTCCTCTGACTATAACTGAGGTGTGCCCATTTCTTATGTTCAAAATAGAAATCAGAATAGTTGCTCTCTTCCCCACAGCAAGTTTTCACGTATAAATGCCAGTGATATTGTAAGGTGGAGGTCCATGATACAAATTTAAAATAACATTTTGAGCATTTCCAATGTACTATAAAAACCACCCATCTCTCTTTCTGTGTACTGCCTCCCTCTAATATGTTATTCTAGAAATATGGTGAACATGTCTTTTTTTTGGAAAAAGAAAAATAAGAATAAAAAGGTAAAAAAATAATGCTGATATATAGACAGAAGCTTGAACTGGGGAAGACAAAAACAGTATTTTGGGGGAATGATATGCTTTGATTTAATCACACCTGAGCTTGGTGCCAAACCACAAAAATAAGTGACAGTGTCACATAGTGTTTGGAAGGGTTGACAGCATATATGAACATCAAAATCAGCATCATAGAAGCACCGGGCCATTTTCCATGTTATTGCCAAGGCTGGTGAAGGAAAACAGAGCAGAAATGGCTCACATTGGAAATAAATTTCTCCATTGTGTTCAACCTGTGATGAAACACATACAGTCAGTCAGTATCCAATTACACAGCATATTCTTTGGGGAAATATTAATCATAAAATAGCTATAGGGGTCATGTATGGGAACTCCTTAGAAATGAGTATCAGTCCTAATAAAGGATTAAAGAAACAGACTTGATTGGAAGCTCTATGAAGGCAGAGGATCTTAATTCTGCTTTTCATCATGGTCCCAGCACAATGTCTGACCCATAATAGGGAATCAATGAATATGTGTTGAGGACATAAGCAGCATTAAACAGGAGGTAACTTTCAGACTCTTACTATGAAGGAGCTGGTATTCCTACATAAAATTATAATACACATAAATTGAAGGACATTAACTGAGAGGGTTTCACTCTAACATAGTTACCCCACTCATTATAGCTAGAGGAGATGACAAATGAAAGTCTGATGAATCCATTTCAAACAGCTCCCTTCCTCTCTGGCCCATGAGGTCCCCAATATCACCCTATTGTGGTCTCATGTTAGATGACTTCAGTTATAGCACTCTCCCTGAAGAACTTAATTTAATTGACAGCTACTCCTCTCTTCAGCCAGTGGGAGACCGCAGAATCTTAAACTATATCTGTTCATTGAGTCACTTAACAGAGAGAAACTGACCAGAGAAGCTTGCCCTTGCATAGCTCTCTCAGAAACTTTCATCAATAACAATGACCATGGACTTCCCTGGTGGCATAGTGGTTAAGAATCTGCCTGCCAATGCAGGCGACATGGGTTCGATCCCTGGTCCAGGAAAATTCCACATGCCACGGAACAACGAAGCCCATGCACCACAGCTACTGAGCTTGTGCTCTAGAGCCCGTAGCCACAACTACTGAGCCCTCGTGCCACAACTACTGGAGACCGTGTGCCTAGAGACCATGCTCCACAACAAGAGAAGCCATGGCAATAAGAAGCCTGTGCTCTGCAACGAAGAGCAGCCCCCACTTGCTACAACTAGAGAAAGCCTGCTCGTAGCAACTAAGACCCAAAGCAGCCAAAAATAAATAAATTAATTAAAAACTAATAATAATGACAATGACCACCATTTATTTAGCATCTACTATGCATCACATACTTTCCCAAGAGCTGTACATAAGTGGTGCTTTTAACCCTAAAATAACTTTACAATTTGGATTGTATTTTTGTCTCATTTAAAAAATCAAAACAGAGAAATACAAAGGTGAAGGAACTTGTCCAAAGTCGGTCAGTTCTTAAAAGACAGAATCAGAATTTGAACCAAAGTTTATCACTAGATTAATTCAGGGCTTAAAATCACCTGTCTTTTATTTGAGAATCTCTGACAGGCACATCTCTTGGGACAATGAAATCCTCTTCATCTCAACAAATTGCAGCTTTTCTCTTAGACTTAACACCCTCTTGAACTACCTGTCCTTCAATTTTCATTTTATTCAGGATGCCTTCATTATAATGAAAACAACCCTACTGAACTAATCAAACTGAAAAAAGAATTAAATTTAAGTGCTCCAAACTCTGCTCCATCATGACTTGAATTATTGCTGACTCTTCATGAATGTCTCATGAGTTTCCAGAGTCAAGTATGGTAAGTTAGTGCTTCAACTCTCTGTCTCAGGCACAATTCGAAACAGTGCTAATAGCATCAGGGCTCACCTCCACTTTCATCCTCCCTTTTCTGTGTCTAGTTGATGTCATTCTCAGACTGGCTCCCTCCCTATTGCAAGGCACATGACCACTGGAAAGGGGCTGCCTCTCTTGCTTTGGTTCATTTGAGAAACATGACATAACTCTAGCTCTCTCCTCCTGGGTCTATATCTGGACCTATCAGTTGTGACCTACGTAGCAATCTCATCAGAACCACATGGAGCATGGGGGAAAAGAAACAGTTTCTTTAGGGAAGAAGGGGACAAGGCAGACAGACAATACAGCTTCAGTCATAGTCTTATCAGGAAGGATGTTTAGGTAATAAAACTTTTTAGATACTCCAATGAAAGGAAAAAGAAAGTGATACACAATATTTCATTCTAAAGTCAAATTAGAAAGATGCAGGATAAGTCTCTGTTTTTGTCTTCTGCAATCCCTCTGTTCAAGGAAAAAATAGATAGCTGGTGACATATTTTCTGCTATCAAAGAAGGGGTCTTATAACACTCCACTAGTTTTTCTAGCAAAGTACTGTGCATTCAGCCCTTACTTAATACACAAGGAAGAAAAGAAAAAAGGAGGAGAGGGAAGGAAGGGAAAAGAATAGAAAACAAGAAAAGGAAGTATAGAAAAAATAGGAAAAAAAAAGAATAAAAAGAGGGTAAAACAGAAGTTATATTGCCTTATGAAACCACTGAAATTTGGCAGGAAGCATAATAACAAGAAATATATAGATGTATACAGATGGGGAATTTTAATCTACACTTATCCTTGTTGACTAGATTTTATGTAATCATAGTTTTATTTTTAAGATTAAATTTTAAGTCATTTGATAGCGTTTTCAGCTCTTCCAGGGAGTCAATAATGAGTGTTAAATTGGATTACCTACATACATCCCTTGTATCCTCTCTTCATTCTAGCTCATCAGCTGGCAAGCAATTGCAAAAGCCCAGCCAGGACCCCAAGCTCTGAACAGGAGTTGTCTTATACTCTATATTTACCCTGCTTCTTCTTAGGGTACAAACTAAGAAGTGTCACTTTGAGAAAATGTTTTCTAAAAGTCCAAACTTATCTGAACCTATAAGAACCTAAAAAAAGTCTTGGGCTGGGCTTATGGTTTGAGGTTTGAATTAAAGCTTAGGTTATTCTTATTTTATCTGCACTAGTTTTCCATCAGTAATTATACTGTTTCTGTATCTCTGTCTTTCAAAGGAGGACATTATCATGGGTTTGGATACAGTAAGAATAAACTAACCAAATGTTCTGCCCATATGTCAAAATGAACCTGGGCTAAACATGTCTACAGGTTCAAAACTCTTTAACTACATGCACCACGTATATATTTGGTTCACTTTGGTTGGTTTCCATTTCTTAGTTTCCGCAAGCTATATTTATATACCAGTAAAATACTGGTAAGATACCAGGATCTCTCAAATCCCAATATTACATACATAGCTAATCATAGGATAAGGTCACCAGTGCATTTACTTCAAAAAAGAGTATCTTCTGGATTCTTTCTTGGTGAATGAACTCAACATCTCAATTAAAATCTGTTACACTCACAACTCTTTCCAAGTGAAGCAGTCCTATCTGGGCTTCTACTAAAGGGGAGAATTTATGGGACTGTATTTTGCATTAGTTATTACATCCTTACCTCTACCTCCTTTCTACAGCCATTAGAACAAGACTGGGTAGTTGACCCTAAGACAGCCAATTTATAGACTATCTACATACCTGTGGGGTGTCTTGCTATGGTAGATGCTAGTGAAGAGATTATTTTCTTGGGAACTTAAATCGAGTAATATGGAAATAATCAATGAGTTAGCATGGAGTAATAAAATAATGGTCAGCAGTACTGACTGCTTCCAATAGAGTAGTTATTTTACTAGCATTTTCTCTTTTTATTAAATTTAAATGTTACTTTTTAATTTTATCCTATAGATCATGAACTGAAAATTTAATGAAATAAAGTCTGTTACATATGTCTGAGGTGTTGACTATCTGCAGAGCTTGCATTCAAATCCAGATCTACATCAGTACAGAACCCATGATCCTTATTATTATGCTATATTGTGAGCTGGAATTGTAAGGAAGCAGAAACAATGAAGAAGCAGATGTTTAAAAACAATATGCAGCAGAGGAAAAAAAATATGCCAATAGGTATTGAGGGAAAAATGAAGCTACAGGGTAGAAAGTCATGTTAATTTAATGATGGGCACTATCTTAAAAAGTCCAGATTAAATGTTCCTAGGTCTCCTGAAACTAAAATCTATATCCTGTTCTCATGAGGAAGGATCCTTCTGTGGCTTTCCTGCGGGGTGATGGTAAGATTCTATCCCTTAATTGTTCCTCTGAAGAGTTTCTAAGAAAAGTACCTCCATCTTTTTTTTTAATTGAAGTATAGTTGATTTACAATGTTGTGTTAATCTCTGCTGTACAACAAAGTGACTCAGTTATACATATATATATATGTATGTATATACATATATATTCTTTTTTCATATTCTTTTCCATTCTGGTTTATCACAAGATATTGAATATAGTTCCCTATGCTATATCAAAGGACTTCATTGTTTCTCCATCTTCCATATACTAATTTGTATCTGCTAATCCCAAACTCCCAATCCTTCCCTCCCCATAAGTTCCCCCATCTTGAGCTATCTTGAGTGACAGAATCCAGTGTTTCTAAAGGAAGGAAGCTAATTCAAACAGCAGACTGTTACCTTAGCAAGTCCTACTTGTCCATGAATAAGTTTGCATATTAATGAGTAAGTAAGTAACTATGTACAGCACAGTTTAGTCATAATAATTTCTCTCTTGAGTAATTAGAGGAGAGAGATTCTGCTTTTATGTAAGGAGGATTGTGTGATACTTCAGTCTGTGTAATTTAGTCATTCATTTGGAGCTGCCTGTCTACTTAGACTTACATTAGAGGGTAAGAGACTGCATTGAAAGGAATATCCTTAAACACATAAGAACATTTCAGATATATTTCAAAATATGTTAAATAGGATAGAGAATGAAATTAACAAGGTAACAGAAGTATTTTGTGATCATATAGTAGAAAAGAGACGTTCTTATAGATCAGTACTGATCTTTGAAAGAATGACAGAATGTGAAAAGTAAGGACAATGTAGCAAGCTTCTCATGAAAAGAGTATTGATTTATTTGGGGTATAAAACTGTCTTTTGATTCATGAAAAAATGATGACAATACTCAGACTCATTTTTGTAATATGTGAATTTGACAAAATAAAAGATTGTTAATTTCATGTTGTTTTCCAATTTATTTATTTGTTGAAGTATTTTGTCTTAGGTAGAATCCCAAAGTTCAGGAATCACTGGTGTAGAAGATGATTATGATAGCAAAGTTGATGGGAAGTTTTGGAGATTAAGAAGGAAATATGTAAATGAAGAGGGAATAATGGCTTCCACTGGAGTCACTCTCTGGAAATAATATATTTTTTTAAATAGATAAGAAGAAGACCTTTGAAAAGTTAGAGGCCAAGAACTTTTAAATTTAAAATCTTTTTTTCGTATACACCCAAACTTTGAGCTACCTATCTATAATGATTTATAAGATTTTTTGAGGTCTTCTTCAGATTGATTGTATTTAGTTATATTCCACATGAGTAAATAACTAAGTGATCAGTAAGGCAACACCCGTAAAGTAAACTTCTAGGGTTATTTTCTTTAAAAAGACAGGGCTAATCTTACCACAAGAGCTCATTGGCAGAATAGAGAAATATTGCCACTCCCCACTTCTTGTTGAAGTAAATATTTCAACAAGATTGATACCCATTTAAAAACAAAGACCATGAACTCCGGCAAGTGGAAGCCACTAAACCTTTTGATACATGTTTCAGACAGTTCCAGCCAAGCCTCTGAATTGTCCCAAGTCTGGGCATCAAGTTGAAGCTCAGAGAGGAAGAGGGCCTGGTTCTAAATGCAGGAGAGAATAGGAACGGGTTTAGATTTCAAAAGTACCCAGTAAGCTCTGTGGTTCTTAAAGGGCATATTTTCTCAATGCAAAAAGACACTTTTCTACCGGTTTTAAGGGGTGTTTGGATTCCAGTTATTTTCAGGTAGCTGATTTTTGCTTTGCTATTTGCCCATTCTTGTTTTTTAACCAGTTTTAAGTAGCATCCCTTGTCATCCCTTTTGTTCCTTTTCCTCATTCACCTTTCTTCTGATGTTTTAATTTATACCTCCTATAACAGACAGAATGAATGAGATATCTGATATGATTATGATTCTCACAACATTATCTTTATTGAGAAGAAAGGAACCAGACAAAATGATCCAAAATTGCATTTGAAAGGCTAACACTTATAGTCTTGGAAATAGGCATTTCACAAATAAAATTCACTTCTGACTTTATTCTGAATACAAGTTAATAATTCAGATAGGACTAAATTTGAAATTGATAGTTCAATCATATTGGTCACTGAGGCAACATTTGAGCCCTGTGATTGTCTTTTGTCATGTCTGCAAGAAAAGTGAAGTCTTAATTCTGGTCTGCCTTCTCATGGGGTATAAGCATCATTGGAACAGGGACTAACGACCCATAGAAGTCACTATAGTATTTGAGCCTGCACTTTAGTTTCCTTTAGGAAACAATTTCTCTATTCGACTCAACACTACATGTGACTGACTAGGAAAAGGAGAACCTGGTGAAGAGTTAGGTGCTACAGAGGCATAGACCTGTCTTTCAGAAGTAAGATCTAGAAGGATGAAGACTAAAAAGGAAGTCTGTTTTTCAGATGACTAGGACAGGTGATGTTGTTACGAGGAATATTTAAAAGTAAGTTACCTTATTATTAAATTGAAAAGGAAAATTATGGTAAAACCAAAAAGATAAAAAAATCTTATGTGTCTGAATTATCTAGGTGGTTTATATGTAGCAAATTTTTTGAATGTGTATATGTTTATCTGTTTGCCTATCTATCTATCATCTATCTATCATCCATCTATCTATCTCTTATATCTAATATAAATTTTGGTTTTGAAAACATGTACTAAGCTTGGAGAATTACTAAGCTTGGAGAATTACTAAGCTTGGGTCAATTCAAGCTGACCCTTGAACAACACAGATTTAAGCTGTATGGGTCGACTATTCCTGGATTATTTTTCTATAAATACTATTACAGTACTTCATAATTGAGATTGGTTGAATCTACCCACCGATCCAGAATCACGGATAAGGAGGGCAGACTACAAAGTTGTACTCAAATTTTCAATTGTGCGCAGAGTCAGTCCCCCTAAATCTCACTTGTTCCAAGATCAGCTGTCATAGAGTTTCCATTGTTGTGGTGGGAAGCAAATGAACAGGGAGTTGAGGGGGGAAGACCAGGAGGGAACAGTGTCAAGCATTTTGTCCTACAAATCGTGTGCTCCATCCCCCACCAGCCCAGCTGCCCAGCAGGATCCATGTTTCCGAGCTCCATCCGCAGAGCCGTGAGAATGAGTAGCGTGAAGGCTGTGTCTCACTTTCAGTGGCTGCGCCTCCTTCACCCTCTCAGCTCTGCCTCTGACCTCATGTGGATGGTCCTGACAACTTTGGGAGCCTCCTGTGGAAGATGGAGGAGCCAAAAGTGCAGAAGGGCTTGGAGGAGAGCCACCTGCTGATTAGAAACAGACATTTGGACCCCACATAAGCAATACATTAACTTCAATCATACAGGTCTCTTCGGAAGCATACCTAGCTCTACCGTAATCCATATCTGAGGCATCTTTTACTTGAAATTAGAGCTGGCTTGATTCAGGATTGAAAGTGAACATTCAGAATAAATCGCCCCTAAAATCAGAGAACATTTTGCCACCAGAATCCCTGCAACAGTGACATTTCTTGCCATCTGTGGTCCCCATGCCTATTTCTCTGAAGTTAGCAACGCTACACTCTGCATTCCACGCAACAAAACAGGTAGGAGTTTTGTGCTGTTGAAATGTCAAAACATAGTTTACATTTTATATTTTTACTAATAGCAGTGTGTAATGTGCAGAGAAATCTTGTGTTCCTGGGGTGCTGTTGATACCTTTTCTTTGTCTTTGAAACTTAAACTTTTTTGTTTTCTGTAAGTTTACTATTTCATTTGATTCTCCTGTTCTAGTAAATTTACAATGAAATTGTGAAAATCAAAAGAAAAAAGTAGCAATGGATTTACTACTGTCTACTAATAATGCATGACATCAACTATGCCAAACCATCAGACCAGTAATGATATAAAATTCTAGAGTTAGGAAGACAGTTACCTGAATTGTGGTTTCTATTGACATGCTGTTTTATTTCCACAAAGACTGCAATGAGAATAATGTGATTCTCAACTTGAGAAGTATTATATTCCCATGAAATTAGTACATTCTAATAGCTTACTTTGGGAATGGAAACTTCTGGGTTAGATGATGAATATTGGCCATATTGTGCATTTGTAAGTTAAACTAAGAAGTCTCACTCTTGAGTGCAGTATCAAAGTATCAAGTCAATTTGATCGGACAGTAAGTCATTCTCTCATCTTTTCTTCCTTCCTGGCAACATGTCTTTCTTTTTCTCAGTGCAATCACTTCCCATATTGCTCACTTTTAATGAACCAAAACCCTTAGCACAGCAGTTGTCCCTGGTCCAAGTTTAAATCACTTCACTTTTCTTCCCTCTCTTCCCAAATGGACTTCCTTGTAAAAACTTGTATTACCTCAAAGCCAGATGTTAGGACAACTGTTTGATATGGGAGAGAGTTAGAATGGTGCAGTAGTTCAGAATCTGGGATTAGACCTCAATTTCCTCTTATTAGTAGGTAACATTGGGGTCAGTCTTGATCCTCAAGGAAGGATCAGGAAGTGTCTCAGGAAGCATGACCAGTTAACAACTACTCACACCTCAGCATTTAGCATAATTTTCTTCAGCAGACTTCTAGTGACTTCCTGAAACTGCTTAGTGCAGTTCTTAAGTCATAGGAGACACTTAATATATTGTTGAATGAATAAATAAATTAAAATCTCCTAAGTGAGAGACTGAGAAAGACAGGCCACTGGTGGGGGAGGGGGGGATGTTTAGGAAAATAGGTCGTAAGTGAAAATAGAAGTATATTTAAAATATGTTGGCCCAGAGATGTGAAGACTACAGGGAACATCATCTCTGTCTTTAAAATTTGGAAGGCTGCGGTTTCATTGCCTTATATTTAGTCAATTATCAAATGGTAGCCAACGGCTTCTTATAGGTTCAGAGGATACAAAGGAAGAGACACAAAGTTCCTGACCACATAGAGCTCAAAACATAGTGGAGGCAGTACAGATATTAACAAATAACAGCAGGCTGTGGTGGGTGGCATATGGTGCAGAAGACGTTCATCTAACTCAAGGTAAATAGACTCTAGAAAGTGTCCTCAGGCAGCATAATGCCTGAGTTAAATCTGAAAGCTGTGCACAAAGGGAAGTAAAGAAGTTGACAGAGATGCCCTCTGGTAAACATGCTCAGTTTGCATCGTGGGTCTCCAAGTCCATGTAAACTGGCTGCAGAAAGAAGAGGAATGTATTGGCTCCCAGAATTGAAGAGTTGAGGTATCTGGTGGAGACTTCAAGAACGGTTAGGTCAGGAGACTCAAATATTATCTTCATCTCTCTCTCTCTCTCTCTCTCTCCTGCCTCTGCTGCTTACTTGGTTGACATTCTCTCTCTCAATTTTTATTCGTGGAGGCGGGAGACAACCACTGGTAGTTGCAGATGCCTCCTGGTTACCGTCTCCCGTGTCCTAGCAGAATGAGAAAACTGTGCCTTCCTAAGAGCACCAGTAAGGCCCTAGAGTCAAGCCACATTGGTCTCGCTTGTAACATGCCCATTTCCTAACAAGTCAGTATGACCACAGAGATAAACTGCTCTGCTGAGATGTCTTGGGTCCTTTGTCTACCTCTGGAATCTAGGGTGAGGTCAAACCCATCAATTCACCTGGCTAAAAAAATGAGAGTTTGTGTCAGTGACAAAATTGGGGGAGAAGCTACTGCTAGAACAAGGCAGGGATAAACATCAGACAGGCAAAAACCATGTTTATCTCACGTACACACATGCACGCGTGTGCGCGCGCGCACACACACACACACACACACACACACACAGAAAAGCATATACCAATGGGCCTTCGACATCTCCTGCATATGTATCTGTCTCCTATAACAAGCATCATTAAATATTTTCATGTTATTTATATATGTTATACATATCCTCCACATTATACCACATATCCATGCACATAAGCACACATGCACATGGCAAATCATAAATTTTAAAACATGATGAAACATTACCAATAACAGAGATGCTTTTAAAATGTCATAAATGTCATTATACATTTTGGTTGAATCCACACTAGCCAAGGCGCTTTATACTTTAATTGTTCACTAGCTGTAATATTTCTGGCTCCCTCCTGCATGGCCTACAACTATCTTTATCAGGTGTGATGGGCAGGGCTCATACTCTACATGGCTATGAGCATCCATTTGTAGGGCTCACTACTCTTTTTAAAACTGGAAAAAACCTTAAAGATCACATTGTTTATCCTCTTATTCCATAAATAAGAAATTAAGTCCAGAAAGTTTCAATACTGTGTAAAATTTACAGACTTGACGGTGAACCAGTTTCCTTAAGTGAAACACCAAATGGTACTTCTCAAATAGAAAAATAATTCCAAACCAAACCATCTCCCTCACCACTTTCTGCATGTGAAAACCAGAGAAAAGTAAAGAAGAACCAGGTGCCCCCTTTTCTGCCAATATGAAAATTCTTCATTATGAAACACCTAAAATACTATAAAACACAAAAAATAATTCATTTCGTTATTTTAAAGCAAAAGAAGACTTTATTTTCTAGTTTCATTATGAGTTAGAAAAGGCTGTGTTTATTTTAGGGGTTCTATTCAATAATGATTTATGGGGAAACTTAACCATGTTGAAAAACAAAGACCGGTACCTAATTTGTCTCTGCAAATTCTTGAAGAAATGTGACAAGATTTTTGTATGATAGAGTCTATTTCTCCTTTAAATATCAGCTAAAATATTTTTCTGTTATTTAATGGGTGAATAATTAAAATGCAGCATTTGGTTTCTGTGTTTCAAATCCTAATCAGAACATTTTATGGGACTAACTCAAATAAGGCTCCACACAGAGCTGTCGTTGCCCATGTGTCGTTAGCCACGCGAGAGAAGATTCAGCATAGTAATTTACATTCATTTACATTTATTCCAACGTAAAGTAGGAAAATAAAGGGGAAAAAGAGTAACGATCGTTGTTGGATAGTGTAAGTAGAAACAATAATAGATGGGATGTCGGTAAGAGAAATCAAAAAAATAAACCAAATATCTATTTTTCATGCTAATTTATACATGTGAAAGTTTTGCCATTTAACATGGGTATCATACTACCAATAATATTTTACTATTAAAAATTTAGTGATCTATTTTCATTTTCTCCTGAACATATTTTTGAGCTTGAGAAACTGTCAGTGAAAATATCAGATAGATATCCCCTCTAACTCTAAACATAGAATGAAATCTTAGATCTGTTTTATGTCTTGTGAATGCCTCTAATTCTTAAATCTCTGGGTTATAATCTATCCTACTAATATTTCTCCCTCTTTCTGGAAGTCATTTTAATGTTCATAATTGCCACAGATAATAGGTGTAATGTGATGTAATAAATAATCTGATGTTTTTATTCAGGGGGTTACTTCATCCTTGTTCAGAAATGAACCGTTATGCTTTGCAATGTGGTTTGAAGAGATTCTCCTTCTTTAGTCATTTATCTTTGACTTGAGTTTACACACAATATCAAAAGAAAAAAAATCCCTGTAGGCATTCACAGTTATATTTTACTCCAATTACAGAATTCTTCGGCAGTATACTCTGAAACTTTAACTTTCCGAAATGGATGTTTTTGGGGTAGATTAAGGTGACAGCTATAACGCTGCGTACGACTTTGTAGTGTTTAAAAATTCTTCCCCACGAGATAAGCCTGAAGCTGAATTTCAGCCAAGAGTCTGTAATTGCCTGAAAGTGTGATGTTTTCCATTTGTTTCTTTAAAGTTTCTTCCATTTTACCCACAGAGACAGTGTTTTCCTATTCCAAGCCTCATCTTTTCCGTAATGTTTTCCTACCCTAAAGAGATGTTAGAGAGTTTGTCTCAGAGAAGGCTAATATGTTATGACTGGGGATCAGCCAGCTAATCAGGATCTAATTACCTGTTAGATGTCTTTATAGAGCTTTTGGAGAAATATGATTGCTGCAGGTAAGCCATTTCTAGACAAGATGAACCCCCATGAATTATTAGGAAACAATACAAGCCTAATGTGTTCTTTTTTAAATTAATTAATTGGTTTATTTATTTATTGGCTGCATTGGGTCTTCGTTGCTGCACATGGGCTGTCTCTAGTTGCCATAAGCAGGGGCTACTCCTCATTGTGGTGGACGGGCTCCTCATTGCCATGGCTTCTCTTGTTGCGGAGCATGGGCTCTAGGTGCGCGGGCTTCAGTAGTTGTGGCACAGGGGCTCAACAGTTGTGGCTTACAGGCTCTACAGCACAGGTTCAGTAGTTGTGGTGCACAGGCTTAGTTGCTCTGCAGCATGTGGGATCTTCCTGGAGCAAGGATCAAACCCATGTCCCCTGCATTGGCAGGTGAATTCTTAACTGCTGCGCCACCTAGGAAGTCCTCTAATGTGTTCTTAAAAGCCAAGTTGGAAGAAATGAAACAAAAGATAATAATTGTGTTGAGAAAGTCAGCTGTAGTTCATAATAATGATTTTGTAAACCGCTTTATTGAGGTATATTTTTCATATCATAAAAAACACCCATTTCAAGTGTATAATCTTCAGTACCTTTACTGAGTGGTACCATCATCACCATAGATCAGTTTTAGAACATTTTCAGCTCCTCAAGAAGATCTCTCATGACCATCGACAGTTGGTCCCCTTTGCCACCCCCAGGTAGCCAGGAATCTATTACTTTCTGTATCCAGAAACTTGCTTTTTCTGTACATGTTATATAAATGGAATCATACAATAGATGATCTCTTGTGTGTGGCTTCTGTCACTTAGGAATGTTTCTGAGATTCATCCATGATGCAGCATCTGTCATTCTTATTTTTTTAATTGATGCATAGTAGTCCATTGCATGCGATGATTTTTAATGGTGTTGACTCTAAAACTATGTTTTTCACAGTGTCTCAAAAGCTATAAATGTTGGTGGATGAGTTAACCCGTATCTCCAACAATCGCTTAACACAAGAGGTCCTATGACTAAAGAGGGCTTGAAAACCATTGGGATGCTGCACATTTCATTCACAGAATAACTCAACAAATATTTATTGAGGACCTATTATGTAGGTGGTCCTACTGCCCACAGTAGTAGGGAATAAGGAAGGTATTGTCTCTGTGCTTATGCCCTCACCTACCCCCCAATTATGGCCCTTCAGGGGAGGTGGGCTTTAAACAAATATGTTTTGGTTAAAATTGAGATAAATGGTATTATATAAAAATAGAGGGCACTGCAAGAATGAGTAATGGAGGCATCTAGCTTCATCTGAGACTCAGAAAAGATTTCCCTGTGGGAGTTATATTTAAGCTGAGATTTGAAGGACAAAATATTTGGACAGGTTTACTAAAAATAAAAAAGAGGTTTTTTTTTTTTTCCCTCAAAGAACAGACTTGAGAAAGATTGATGCATTCAGGGAGCTGAAAGGATGCCAAGGTGGCAGAAGTGCAGCGATGGAAGTAGTGAGGGGATGAACAGGAGGCAGGAAGGTGCTCGAGAAGTGGCAGAAGCCAGGTTGCACAGGGCTTCAGGGCTACTGTAAGGATCTGGGATTTTATTTTGAGGGCAAAGTATGCCATTGAAGTGTTTAAAGCAAGAAAGTGATACGATCGCACCTGTGTTTTCCAAAAAAATTACTCTGGATGTTGCGTGAAGAATGGGTATTTAAACAACCACAGTATTGGAACAAATTGGTAGAATGAGCTCACTATTAAGGGTTTTTGTATGTCATTTGTTCCTTGATAATTAATTTATACCCACCCCCTAGAACTGTGCCTGCAACCTAATGGAGCTCTTCGAGGTGTTTATCCAAAAGACCTGAAATCAGGATCTTGAAGAGGTATCTGCATTCCAGTGTTCACTGTAGCTCTATTCACATCAGCCAGTATTGGGAAACAATCTAAATATCTGTCAATGAATGAATGCATAAAGAAAATGTGGCAGTTGCTTCTCACTAGCTATCTATTTTACAGTTGGTAGTGTATAAATGTGAGTACTACTCTTTCACTTTGTCCCAGCTGCATAACACAGGGAGATCAACTCTATGATTGGTGATGACCTAGAGGGGTGGGATAGGGAAGGTGGGAGGGAGGCTTAAGAGGGAGGGGATATGGAGATATATGTATAAATATAGCTGATTTGCTTTGTTGTACAGCGGAAACTGGCACAACAGTGTAAAGCTATTATATTCCAGTAAGGATTGAAAGGAAAAAAAATAAATTTAAAAAAATGAAAAGAAAATGTGGCATATCCATATAATGGAATGTTATTCAGACTTCATAAAGAAGGAAATCCTGCCAAATGTGAAATAAGCGAATCACAGAAGGACAGATATTGCATGATTCTATTTATATGAGGGATCTAAAATAGTCAAACTCATAGAAGCAGAGAATAGAATAATGGTTGCCAGGGACAGGGGGGTGGGAGGAGGGGGAAATGGGAGATGCTATTCAAAGGCTACAAAATTTCAGTTATACAACATGAATTCGTTCTATACATTTACATCATTTTGCCTATAGTTAACAATACCGTATGGTACACTTAAATATTTGTTAAGAGGGTAGATCTCACGTTAAATTGTTCTTACAAAAATAAAACAATATTGTTGAATGAATGAATGAATGATATAGGCAACATCCTTGAATTTAGGAACGGTGGTTTACTTTTCTTATAAATTAGAAAGGATCCTTGATGACCTCAATAATGAGGCTGTTCTCGATCATTTGCTTGCAAATATGTTTTATTGCGTCAGAGAGAAATAGGAGCTAGCATGCCAAAAGCAATGAATAACCCTGAGTTTGAGCAGAGAATACCTCCCTCTTCCATCACGTGTCACAACAGGAAAAACAGTGGGGATTCTGAGGTAGCGCATAGTCACTCTACCTCACACAGGATAATGCTAACTTCTGTTCAATTAGAAGTGCAAACCCATTCTAACCACAAAACAAAACAAACCGACAAAACAAACCATTAATTATTTAAGGAAGCATACACAAAATCAATCAGACTTTTCTTCATGTCAGAATGGTTCTGGGCTTCTGACTCTGGCTACTGTGAAACTGTATGGAGGAATGTTATTACATCATGACCGCTCCACGCCTGCTGAGTGACGTCTTCCCTCATCAATTCTAAAATTGGTTCTTTCATCTCCAAACTGCGAAATGTAAATACATTTCCCTCTGCTCTGGATCATGTGGTTGCTGGAAACAGATTCTGAAACCCACTGCTGACATATTTACCAGGAACACTAGTTATACTGTGTTCTCAAAGCAGTGAACTAACGTCTTAGGACAGCAAACCTGCGACAACCTGCATTATTCGTGACAGTTTCTCTTTTATTTTAATTTTTTAAAAGTCTCTACTTTTGACACTTCCATGAACTATTTTAGAATTTATTGTGTGAAAAGTCTTAGCTACCTACTTGCCTCCATTCATCAAAAACTTGGAATCTGTTTATCCCAGGCATGAAGTGTCCCTTTGGATTTTGACTAATGGATTACCAATGCTAATAAACATTTGGGGCAAACCAAGAAAAAGTGGTGGGATGTTTTTTAGACTCACTTCTGAGAACCTGTTAAAAATAAATGGAATCATTTAATGATTGAATGTGCTTGTTTACATTTCAAAGCTGATTAACTTAAATTTAATCTTTGTTTTCTTTCATTAGGTTCAGTGGAAGTTCTCCATCATTACTTTAATTAGATGCATTAATAAGGTTTTAAGACACCTCTGCACAGAATTATATGCAAATTCAGGAGGATGTACCCATAACTGGCGAGGTATAAGTCCCATTTCTAATGTGCTAACTGAAAGCCAGTTACATTTTTTTAGTCCTTTTTATATTCTTTTTAATGTATGTATGTGAGTGTTTGCTAGAATCAGTAAGAAATCTTAGTCCCTTTTAGTTCTCATTTGGATCTCTAAAATCTACCAAAGCTCCCAGGAGAAACTTGAGATTTTTATCTACATTTCCTATAATGAACCTAACATTACGGTGCTGAAAATAAAGACAAAAAATTAAGCAAGCATGGATTTGCTCCTGCAGGAGAGAAAGAAGGCTGCATACATCTCATAAAATTTCTTTTTAAATATATTCCCATTTCTTATTTACCTCAAAGGGACATAAAAGAGAACTTGACATTCATTTTGGAATCAGCTGTCTCTTTAGAACTGGATGAATACTTAGAAGTTTTTGAATTGGAAACCATGGTTATCCCATCTGAGATTCCGAGAGGCGGTGGATTCTTTGACTTAAAATTAAAGATAGGTGTGAAAACTTTGCACGGCTACATTTGCTGTCTGAATTACGTTATATTTGACCAATCACTAATGCAGGAATTCATATGCTTGCCTATGGAAATGATAGAGATATGTGAAAGGCATTTCAGTATTCAATGTCTTAAAGTTTGTCTTGAGCCTTAAAGGAGCTTCTAACTTTCCTTTTATTGGTGACAATTGTAGATGCATCGATGTAATTTTCTTCCATTTGAGAATTACCTTTTTCTTACACACCTGCATAACAGAACTTGAGCACATAAACTGAGATTTATAAATATGTAATTGGTAGCATACATCAGCATGAACTATAAGGTTCTTTCTTAAGAAGCATTATAGAATAAATGACTCCTATTAAAATGGTCTAATTAGTTTTAAGTATTTAACCAGCATCAACAGAGAGATTCAAAACCCAGCCTACCTAGACTGCATATTAGCTTATAATGACTTAGGAGTAATCAGCTTTCCCAGATGGCTTCACAAGAAGAGAGGAAATAAAAATAAAACAGTTTTAGAACCAGGTAACTAATTATACACAGATTATTTGTAAACAGCTTCTCTCTTTTGAACAAAAGAAATAAGCTTAGCTGAACTGAACTGAGGCTATCACTGCCAAACCCACAACAACACCATTTTCTTAGAAGAATAGTCCTATATTACGGATGTAGTGATGAGTGAGACACCATGCTGGGCACTGATCAAAAACAAACTATTTGCTCTAGCTAAGGGGCAGCTGGGATGGAGTTTGTATCTTTTTTTTTTGAAGAACAGAGGCCTTTGTCTAAATTCTGAGTGTGGTGCTGGATTGCAAACAACTGCATTCTTCCCCACATCCTTTCTAGTAGCTACAGCTTTTCAAGGAGGTCTTTGCTTCTGTCATTCTTCCCTGATTTGAAGTGTTCTTGGAATCCGTAATAAATGCAGTTGGAGAAATCGTCTGAAAATTTTGTGCCACCTTTCATATCTTCCTTGGCAATGCTCTCAGCTTCAAAGCTATTTCTGGAGTAAAATCAGACCCATGTTTGCTTTGAAGCTAACTGTATATTCTGTGAGTCAGTTTTGTTGCTCATCATTATATTAATTGATGCTTTGGAGTGGTCAGTAGTGGCTATTGTATGTCAGGTATGAGTTAGTGCTTGACCCTGGCTTTCACTTATTCATCACAAAACCCCTATAGATATTAATATTCACATTTTAGAGATATGAAGACTCAGACTTGCAGAGGTTAAGAATACACCCAAGTTAAACAGCTAATAAGTAGGAAGGCAGGAATGGATCCTTTCTGCCTGACTCCTGTTTACCCTGCTCTTAATCATTATACTACAGAAGAGAAAACATTTTCATGATCCTTACTTCTTCTATGAAAAAAACAAAAAATTGGCTGCATACCAAAGAGTTAAAACCTTTCTCCCTTCATTGTGCCCAGAATGTGCTCTGTAATCAACAATCATGTTTGTCCTCCTCCAAAATCTGGTTCATGGAGTTGCTTTGCTTATCCACATCCTGGTTCAAAGGTGATGTCTTATTTACCTGAAATTCCTTCCAAAGGAAAACTTTTGAAATGCAGCCTTGGGAGAGGTCATCTTCCACATACAATTGATTCTGCTGGGCACCAAGACTAGCAAAGTACACTATGATGATCTAGAACAACAGAAGCCTTTTAGGCATATATGCCCGACTTTGAATTCCAGCTCTGCTATACAGAACAATGCGTTTAACTAAGACTCAGTTTACTCAGTCTGGAAAATTCTAAGTGGAAATTAGTGTGTGTACATAATCTGGCACGGGATGTTTATTTCATGTCACCAACTCCATTTCTCTCCTTTGTTCTTCCTCCATACCATTCTTTCCCTGTTATTTTCCTTTTCTCTCCTATCTCTTCATTTCTCAACCTCGTTTTTTTTTTTCCTTCTCATCTTTTATTTAATATGGGGGAAGGCAGGAAAAGTGGTTTCTGAATTCTCTGGAAGTAATTCTATTTTACTACTATCTATTTAACTGCTTACTATGGTCTCATAGCATAACCAGCCTTGGAATTTTCATCTCCATAGTTTTGAAAGATAATAGATACCTGAAAAATGACCCCTAAATGGCGTGTGGTGAAAACAGATTCTACATTTCAGAGTAAATATTGAGTTTTGTCATTTTTTTCCTAACAAAATTGCATGAGAGCAATTTTCACTTCATTTGTGACTTTTGTGGAATGATCGTAATGAGAATTAGAATGTTCTATGGCCTCATTAATTTTCCCAAGGCATTCCTTAATGTCTTGCTGTACTAGTTGTATTTTTTGGAATTTTCTAGCATGTGACTATGCTTTTTCCTGTTCTCTTTCTCAACTGATAACTGGTAGGGATGGATCCACATTTTGCAGAGTGCTTTGAGAAAAAGAATACAATATTATAAAAATAAAATGGTTAAAACGTGAATACTTATTTAGAGTGAGTGAAGGAATCACAATAAATTATAAATTATAAAAATCTGATAGGTATCTCAAACATCATGAAATCCAGAAAAATAACTATTTTTTTTGTTAACTGCTTGACATATATCTGTAATAATTTTTTTAGACATTTGGCTGCAAACTTTTTGATTGCCTTTTTATTTGACAATAATTTTGTCTTCTGTAGTGAATATATTTGATTCTTTCCTCTAGCATGACAGATATTGTTTTCTATTATTGATAGTTTAGAAGATTTTGTTTCAGCTCCATTACTTTATATTGCTAATGTCGAATACCATTTAAGACATATGTTAAATTTTGGAAAAACTTCTAATAAGTTTTTGTTTTCATATATAAGCTGTAAGTTTTTAATAATGTTCCATAGACTAGCTTCTGGCCCCAGCCAATTGTTTTTATTTGGGACTGTTTGCCCTGTGTTATCGAATATCTTAAGAAAACTTTTAAATGCACATTTTAAGTGAAATTTCCTGACTTTTAAATGTTTACGTGGATAAACAAAAGGTGTCTGTTGGTTTACACTTAGGAAAATGAAAACATCACATTTTTATTTAATTTTTACTTCATATTATATTTATTTTTAATTTTATTTATTTTAATTTTTATTTTTATTGTTGGCATTTGGAGTTCTCTAGTTTTTCTATACCTAGACACTAACAGTTTTTTTAATTATATTACTTTGTACCAGTATGTAATTTACAATGCTCACATTGTCACTTTATACGTTTATAATACTCATATTTTGATGTCCAAAAGCAAATGTAGAGGGGAATCTAGAGGAGTGAAATATTATTAAGTTGGAACATGACCAACATAATCACCCACAGGAAAGGACACAGCTGGAGAAGAGCAGAGTGAAGACCTGTAAAGCATGGAGCAAGAGTTAGGATGCTATTAGCCTGTGCCTGAGAACAGTTCCAGAATTCCACACCCATTTATGAAGAATAGCAAACCAAAAGGAATGCTATTAACATGATAAAGTGTATCTACCAAAAATTGAATACCAAACAGCATACTGAATGTTAAAATACTGAAAGCTTCTCCCTGATATTACGAAGCAGGTAAGGATATTTTCTATCACCTTTTCTAGTCAACAACGTATGATGGATTTTCAAGAGCAAGCCCCATTCAATTCCCTTTTCCTCATTCTTTTCCAGGTTTTCTTCTGTATATTCTGAAGCGACTAAAGGCACATGTTATCTATGACTATCTCAGGGTTCCATATAAGCTTTCATTTGAAAGAAGGCTTTCTCAATCCAAAAGACAAAAATTTTCAAAACTATTGCTCCAACTGCCATTATTATAATGTATGCCTTTTCCATTGGAGCTAATTTCTCCAGTTGTTTTTATTTCTTTTGCTGGAATCCTCTCCTCTTTTTCTATATCCCTCTTAAATTTTAGTAATCAAATGCTCCAGTAGTGCCCCAAGTAATTACATAAACCAGCATGATTCAAAAACTCTATATTTTGAAATTACCTTGAAAATAATAATATTGTCTTCTTAATATTATATGTAGTCCATCCACTGAAGTTACCATCTCTTTCTCTCTCTCTGTCTCAGCTTTAATAAAGGGTGAAGAATATATAAATGATAAGTAAAATGTCTTCATTCTTTGCATTCCCTAGTTATCCACTGCAGCATAACAAATTACCCAAAAAGGTAGTGGCTAAACACAACAAACACTCATTAGCTCACAGTATCTGTGGGTTAGGAATTTGGAAGCGGCTTAGCTGGTTGGTTCTCATGAGACTGCAGTCCAGGTGTTGCCCTGGGCTGCAGTCACCTAAGGACTTGACTAAACCCAAAGGGTCTGCTTCCAGGATCACTCACATGGCTATTGGCTGGAAGCCTTAGTTCCCTGAGGGTCTCTTCAACACAGGGCAGCTGGTTCCCCCAAAGCCACTGATACAAGAAAGAGAGCAAAACTAGAAAGCCAGAGAAAGCCTATAACCTAGTCTTAAAAGGGACATGACATCATTGTTACTGTGCCCTGCCCTTTTGGTCACACAGCCCAACCCCAGTATGATTTAGAAGGAAATTACACAAAAGGCTGAATACCAGGTTGCCTGCTGCACCTGACAAAGGGAGTTCCCTTCATGTTTCATTTGAAATGCTCATTTTGTCTTGGAAACAGTCAAAACTAAGACAGATAAACCCTCCAAATTTGTTACAATTTATATCCACAGTCAGCGAGCCATTTTCATCAATTTTTAACAGTGATTTTCCATTTAGTAAAATAGGGCAATGCTTATTTTACATTTAAATATGTGTCTAAGTGTATCTAGCCAATTTTTAAAATCTTTTCTTTTTTTTTAATTTTATTTATTTTTTTTATTATTTTTTGGGGGGTACACCGAGTTCAATCATCTGTCTTTATACACATATCCCCGTATTCCCTCCCTTCCTTGACTCCCCCCCCTCGAGTCCCCCCCACCCTCCCCACCCCAGTCCTCTAAGGCATCCTCCGTCTTCGTGTTGGACTCCCTTTGTTACACAACAACTTCCCACCAACTATCTATTTTACAGTTGGTAGTATACATATGTCCGTGCTACTCTCTCGCTTCGTCTCAGCTTCCCCCTCACCCCCCGCCCCCTCCCATACCTCGAGTTCTCTAGTCCATTCTCTGCATCTGCGTCCCTGTTCCTGTCACTGAGTTCATCAGTACCATCCTCAGACTCCGTACATGTGAGTCAGCATACAACACTTGTCCCTCTCCCTCCGACTTACCTCACTCTGCATGACAGATTGTAGTTCTATCCACCTCATTACATATAGCTCCAAATCTTTTCTTTTAACATGGATGGATTTGATATCAGATTCCAAGTAATTTATTTTTACTTTGACATTAAAAGAGAAATGGATGAAAGTTTTGTATTTTTTCAGAATAAGTAAAATTTGTAGTAGATGGTAAGGAAAAATTTGTCACTTTGCAATCAAAATGAAACAAACAAAATCCAGACTTATTTTGAGTGAGTTAACTCAACCTAAGCCTATAGCCCAGCTACTGACTTGGACATAATTAAGTGCTAATCGCATGGGTGTGCTATTTTGTGAGGCAGTAAACCAGTTTCCTGAGTGGATAAACAAGGAGGTTGAAAGCCAAGGAGCTTAACCTATCAAGGAACTGCAATTTTCTTGTAGAAAAAGAGCAGACCTACCTGTTTTTGCTATTAGACTAAGAGTGAAAATTTCCCCAAAGTGAAAGAATGGGTCATTTTCAAAACTGACTAAGGAGAGGAGGCATTGCTGAATGTAGAAAAGTGTTTCATATGCCCACAGCCTCTACTTTGAGTACCTTCTGTAGAATTCAACAATAAATATATTTGTCTACTTGTCAAAGACTTTCTACCTATAAGTCGTCTTTTACACAAACACTCAAACTCATAAGCATTAGAGTTGAAATGAGCTAGAGAGTTCATCAGGTCTACCACCAGGTCCCCATCCCACTCACACTAAGAATTTTATAGATAAGCAAAACAAGACTCCAAGAGATTAAGTAACTTGTCCGCAGCCATGTATCTAATATAGAAGAGGATTATCATATACACACTACTATATATAAAATATACAACCAACACGGAGCTATTGTGTAGCACAGGGAACTATACTCAATAGTATATAATAATCTATAAGGGAAAAGAATCTGAAAAAGAATATGTATACATATATATATATATATATCTGCATCACTTTGCTGTACATTGGAAACTAACACAACATTGTAAATCAAGTATACTTCAATAAAAAAAATAAAATTACAGTAGCATCCCAACTCTACCCTAAAGAAAAAAAAGAGTTGTTAAAATTCAAGTTCCGTGTTCCAACTGGCTTGAAACTGAATCTTAGTTATGCACACACTATTTGATGCTGGGAGATTTAAATTCTGTGAATTTCAATTTGTTCATCAGTAAGCCAAGAAAATAATCCCACCCCACTCATAATTTCTATAAATATGGGGCAGGTAGTGGGGATACACTGACCTCAAAGTATTCTTGTCTATGATGGAGATACAGGCAAGTGCTATGAGAATACAGACCCCCAATCCAATTTGTCACAGGTAGTCACATATGAACTCTGCATAGGAATGGAAGATAGTAGTTGAGGAGAGAGCACAACATGTATGTGCAAAGGTCTAGAGAGAGATGACAGTGAGCATGGCGTGGCAAGGAATGGCAACACTGAATGAGACTGGAATACATATGGTGAGATGGGGAGTTGTAAGGACTAACAGAAAATTAATGTAAAGGGTTTAGCATGGTGTCCAGCCTGTGATAAACAATTGGTAAATGATAGTTGCTGTCACTAATTTTAATATTCTCATTACAATATTTAACATTAAAAGTACACTTGGAAATCCAGATTCCCAGTTGAACTTACCTCTGATTTCCAGTGTCTTTTTTTTTTTCCAGTATATCAGTGATTTATCGGAGGTGCTTTTCCAGTGACAAATATCTGTTGCTTGCCTGCTCTTTGCCAGGCCCTGTTCTGTTCTAAGCACTGGGAATTCAGCAAAGAAAAAAGCAGAGTCTATGTTATAATGAAGAGAAATGGATTTAAAAATAACAAACAGGGAAATAGAAAAATAAATAAAATTTCAGTCAGAAGAGTGCCATGGAGAGAATGTAAGTAGAGGGATGATGAGACTGGGATGTGACAGAGCAAGAGCGGACTGTGGGGAGGCCATGGCTCTTCAGCTAAAGGTAATCAGGAAGGACTGACTGAGGAGGTGGCACATGAACCGAGACCTGAGGTTGAGATGAAGTCAGCCAGACACAAGCCTAGAAGAAGAAGATTTCAGGCAGACGCCCTGGTTGCAATCCAGCCAGACTTGAGAAAAGAAGACCTTGCCTGAAAGTGAGGGGGAGATTGAAGGGAATTAGGAGTCAGAGAGATAAAGTTTAGAGGATATGAAGGGGTCCCGAGTGGTAAGGTGATTGGGTTTTACTTTACGTATATTGGTGAGCTTTAACCAGAGGCACGCTGTGATCTGATTTATACTTTTTTTTCTTTTTAGAACTTTTATTGAGATACAGTTAACATACAATAAACTGCATATATTTAGAGCATACAATTTGGTATCCCAATCTCCCAATTCATTCCCCCCCAACCCTCCCCGCCTTCCCCACTTGGTGTCCATGTGTTTGTTCTCTACATCTGTGTCTCTATTTCTGCCTTGCAAACCGGTTTATTCGTACCATTTTTCTATAGTCTGCATGTATCTGTTAATATACGGTATTTGTTTTTCTCTTTCTGACTCACTTCACTCTGTATGACAGTCTCCAAGTCCATCCATGTCTCTAGAAATGTCCCAGTTTCCTTGCTTTTTACAGCTGAGTAATATTCCATTGTATATATGTACCACATCTTTTTTATCCATTTATCTGTTGATGGACATTTAAGTTGCTTCCATGTCCTGGCTATTGTAAATAGTGCTGCAATGAACATTGGAGTGCATGTGTCTTTTTGAATTATGGTGTTCTCTGGGTATATCCCCAGCAGTGGGATTGCTGGGTCATATGGTAACTCTATTTTAATTTTGCAAGGAACCTCCATATGTTCTCCACAGTAGCTGTATCAATTTACATTCCCACCAACAGTGCAAGAGCATTCCCTTTTCTCCACACCCTCTCCAGCATTCACTGTTTGATTTATACTTTAAAATACAGTTTCTCAACAGTGTCACTATCTGCATTTGGGACTAGATAGATAATTCTTCATTGTGGAGATGGGACTGGCATGTGGAATTATAGGATCTTTATAGCAGCCCTGGGCTCTATCCACCGGCTGTCAACAGCAACCCCCAAGTTGTGAAAATCACAATATGCTCCAGAGATTGCTGAATGACCCAAAATGGGCAAAATTTCTCCCACTTGAGAACCACTGCCTTAACATTATACTTTGTGATGCGGTCTCTTGTAAGGAGAATTGGCTGAGGAAGTGGAGCTGGGGAAGGACAGTGTATGCAGAGACTACCAGGAGATCAGTGCAGCCGTCCAGGGAGAAAAAAGGGCATGATGGTGGAGGGGTAGAGACTGTGAGGGGAGTGGGATGTAGGAGATATATATATATATGTTGTATATACATATATGCATCTCCCACCCACCCCACACTGCATGGCATGTGGAACTTCCACCACTGGGGATGGAACCCATCCCCACTGCAGTGGAAGCACAGAGTCTTAACCACTAGACCACCGGAGAAGTCCGGGGATATACTTTGGATATATTTTGGATAGTTAGAAAGTATTTGGAGGTCAAATGGACACAACTTGGGTGACAAGTCAGCCATACATCTTAATTCACCCAAGAGTGACCGAGTTTGTCTGATTTTCCTGGAGTAATTATTAATAGTTCCTCCTTTCAGTTTCAAAAGTGTCCTCATTCAGACAATAAATTACCTGCTTATGCTAGTAATAGTTGAGTGTCAGGCCTGAGATGTCTACTGTGATTTCCACGTTATCTTGTCCATTTAAGGGCCTTTCATTTTCAGTTTTTTCTCACCTGGTGAAATAGAGAGAATGTAACAAATAAATATTTATATAGAGCAAGAAATAGAGTAATTCAGAGGAAGATAAATGGGAATAATGAACACACTAATCTAGTCATTTTCAGTGTGTTAAATATAGCTTTATAGTTTAAATTGCCATTCATTTCTGGGCTTTTTATAGATAGCATCAGGGTAAAGAGAATGAGGTGCATGTAATAGCAATGTATATATTTGTTGAATCCATTTAACGTATCAGAGAGGGTTTTTTTTTTTTTTGGTTCCACAAGTTATGTAAGATACACATATACTTAGAGATTTTACCATATGCTAACTCAATATATGGAATGTAAAAAAATGGTACTGAGGAACCCAGTGACAGGGCAAGAATAAAGATGCAGATGTAGAGAACGGACTTGAAGACACAGGGTGGGGAGCGAAGGGGAAGCTGGGACAAAATGAGAGAGTAGCATTGACATATATGCACTACCAAATGTAAAATAGATAGCTAGTGGGGAAGCTGCTGCATAACACAGGGAGACCAACTCGATGATTGGTGATGATTTAGAGGGGTGGGATAGGGAGGGTGGCAGGGAGTCCCCGGAAGGAGGGGATATGGGGATATATGTGTAAATACAGCTGATTCACTCTGTTGTACAGCAAAAACTGGCACAACAGTGTAAAGTAATTTTACTCCAATTTAAGAAAATGTGGATTTGTAAAACATTTTTAAAAAATTTATCAATTAAAACCATGTATAATCTTCTCAATCTTTCTGTCTGTGGCTAAGCAGTTGCTGGGGCCCCATGCTACTTTTAATCATGTTCAGGAGGTGTTAGTCCTCGTGTGCAATAAGAAGGACACTTTGCCAGCAGTACTTTTACAATTGATGCATTTGAGGGACCCAGAAAAGAAGAGACGAGAAAGGAAAGTCAAGAGAAAGAAAATGAATGTCTAGGCTCAAATCCATCTCCATTAGGGGAAATAAATGAATGAACAACAAGAAAACACACACACCCCAGGGACCGTATGTAAGAAATATGTCATGTCCAGGACAGAATGTTACTGCCATGTTCAGAAACACCTCTGGTGATTTTCCCCCCATTACTGTGTATTAAAGTATTATATGTGAGGAAAGGCTCCTAATTTAATCTCTACTTTTTGAAGTAGCCCTATAAATTTGCTGCTATTACCATCTTCATTTTCAGACAAAGCACCTGAGATTCGTGTTCTGGAGGACTTTATGAAAAAATAACATGACTCCTGACAAAATTCCCATCTAGGCTCCTCTAGCTCCAAAGTCTTTCTTCCATTTTCCTCCTTGCATCGTGATATTTGTGAGGAAATGTCTGTTTTGTAGTTGGGAACCTGAAGTTCAGAGTAAATGAGATGATTTGCCCAAGGTCCCAAAGAAGCTGGTACAGCAGGGGCTTGATGGGAAGTCATCTGATTCTTATTCCAGTTTATACATAAGGTTTGGATGCTGAGAAAGTTAAAACCCAGTGAGTTACTCTAGCACTTTCAACAGACTCGCATAATTTATCAGATTGATTTTTCTCAAATAGTCTCAGTATATTAAGAAAAATATTTTTATACAAACTGAAAGAAGAGGAATCATTTCAATGTCCCAACAGAAATACTAAAGGAGTGCTCATATGCAAATAGTGTATGTTCCATAGCTTGAAGCACAAGTTGAAGATTTATAGAAAACTCAGCTAACTGTATGATGATTAAACATATGAACTTTGGAATCTGAGCAGCCGGAGGTGAAATCCTGGTCTGCCTTTTTATGACTGTATCTCAGTTTGCTTATGTTCAAAATAATTATAAAACAATATTTATATGAAAGGATTGTATTGAGGGCTAAATTAGATTTTAAACAGTAAGTACTCACCAGATAGTAGCCTATACTATTTACTAAGTGTAGCCTATTTGACTACCTAGTTTTAGTGCTTTTGATGATGAAAGGGATTTTTTGGAGACATCTTGACAATGTATTCCCTGCATCTTCCCTTTTAGGTTTAAGGGAAACAATGACTGTAGACCCTTTTGGAATAATTAATACACAGATCTTCCTTTCTCCCTTTAGAATCATAGATATTTGGGGATCTCAGGAAACTTAAAAGATAATATATTGTTACTCTTTTATTTACAAGAAAGTAGCCTATGAAGTTTAGAGTATAAAGACCTGCCCAGAGACACACAGAGCATGGAACACTGGGACAGGAACCAGGTTCTTGCCCCCTTGTTCTATGTTCTCTCCCAACAAATGCCATATTATTCCTGTATAATGTGTCCAGCTTATTTATTTCTCCAATCTATTCATTTGGTTTCAACAAAATGCATTAGAGCATAAACATTTCTTTTTATTGCTGTGGTAGATGGAGTTCAAAGGTAACTCAAATTTTAGAACTGTCACTTTTTTATTTTGGCTAGCCAACCTTTCCCAGGTTACCTGTAAATATGTCAGGAAGCTAAATATATATCTCGATAGTAGGTTGGCCTAGGGGAGATTTAGTTCATTCTAATTGGCCAAGCACTTTCAATTTATTTCTACTAAACAGGCCTTTGATATGGAGAGATTTATTGCTCCTCTTTTTTCCATCTAGAAGATAAATACAGTCTTAGATCAGAAGGGGCTTCTTGTAAACTCAAGAAGGTTTCCAGATTGATGGGTTTTTATTTGTCCTAACTTGTACCGGGCTTTAGCTCTGACCCATTCAGTATGTTTCAAATATATTTTATATTTTATTTTTACATCTTCCTTAAGATGACTGACCTGTGTCTCTGTTTGTTTCTTCACTAATGTGTATGAACCGCTTATTGTTTAAACCAGAGGATTAAGTGGGGAGTCTGTATTGCTTAACAAAATTTGCCAGAAGCTGAGTAGGCCAGCTTGCTTCCGTTTACGGAAAGCGTGTGTTTTTCAGTTCATTCTGGGAAAACTTCTGAACCCATACAAAAGAACCACTTGCTGTCTTGGACTTTGGACACCACAAAGGACTATTCAATTAGAGATTCCGTTCAGTTATAACTGAAAACAGTGTTGGGTAAGAAGATGCTCATTTGCAAATGAGAAGTTGGGTAGTATTCTCTTGATAATCCCTTCTTGATCAGTTCTGTATGTGCCCCATTTTTTAAATTTCTTTCTTTATTATTTTGTTTTATTCATAAAGGCTAATTATAATTCAGTCCCACACTAACAGAGATCTTTTGAAGAATCCCTTTTCTCCCCAAGGGTCTTGACCAACTGGGTTTCCACTGTCCTCTACACCCATTTCATGTTTAAAGTTGCATTCCCATAGCAGCTTCTTCATATCTCTCCATCTTCCCATCAATGATGTGGCCTAGAAAAGACTCCAGATAATTAATTATTATCTCTCCCTCCCAGGTACTGCAGTTCTAACTAATGTGAACTCTGGTGAAGACAAGCACAGTCAAAAATACCCACCTCTATCTCTCCAACTTCACCTCTGCTATGTATAAATTAGCATATACTCTACTTCAGACCATAAGAGCCTGACTAAAGTTGTTATTCACCTGTTCAACGGACCAAACATTTGCTTTGTACATAGCATCATGAATGCAAAGATGAACAAAACATGGTCCATTTAACGGAGGAAACACGTAGCTTACTAAGGCTGGAGATAAAGCTAGAGGAATCTGGAAATCCACAGATGTTTGTGACACACAGCAATTTAGTTCTTACCCAAAATAAGATGACCATGTTTAAGAAATATAAAGATTGGGAGATGAGGCAATAGGCTTCTTATAATTTCTTCTTTTTTTTTTTTTTTGGCCATGCTGCCCAGCACGTGGGATCTTAGTTGCCCAACCAGGGATTGAACCAGCGCCTCCTGCATTGGAAGCACAGAGTCTTAACCACTGGACCACCAGGGAAGTCCCAGGCTTCTTATAATTTCTTAAAGCCCTTCCCCTTCATATATATGGTGGAGCCAAAGGCTTCTACTTGTCAGGGGTCCAATGACCACAGAAAGATTTGCTATTTCACATCTTATAGCAAGAATTTTTAGACAATTTATATCTTTCAACATCTTTCAGCACAGTAGATTTTTAAAAGATTTCATAGTTTACTAGACCTGATGAAGAACAGGAAAATAAAATATGGATTAAATCTTTTAAGTGACTTTCTGAGTCCTTTTCTTACTAAAAGAAAAATTAGCAAATGGTTTTTGAATTGCTTCTAATTCATCAAACATTGATGAGCACTTGTGATGAATTTTGTTGTACATTTTACTTAGCATGAATAGGAATTTGAAAATTAATTTGAGTTTTGCTTATAAAATGACTGCAAAAAGCTTTCTGAATGTGCTAGTAATCAGGGCATTTATTGATGATTCTTAGTAGTAAATGATGGTAACTTAACTTGTTCTAGTGTAGGTGTAAGGATTTATTTATTCAACTGATCAAAATGCAGGCAGGGCCTATATAGGTCTTAGAGACGATTAGGTCTACAGGCAAAATTTTCCTCCCAATTTCAGACTTCTTTTTTGAAAAGTAGTGCCAGAAATATTTGATATAGTTGTTGTGGTGATGATTTTCCAGGTGAATACATATTTTAAAAAAGATCAGATTACACACTTTAGATATGGGCAGTTTAATGTACCTTGATTATATCTCAACATATTTGTAAAAAGAAAGCAAAGAAGGAAGGAAGGGAAGAAAAGAAGGAAAGAAAGGAAGGGAGGAAGGGAAAAAAAGAAAAACAGGGAAAGTCCAAAACATTATTTCCCAATTTTGCCCTCCAAAGAGAGTGAGACCTGCATCCTTTGGCCAAAATCCCAAGAGCTCTAACTGGTCCAGCTTTGATCAAGAGCCATTGCTAGGTCATCATTGTGACCAGCCAGATGAAATCTCTGAGAAGACAGCCACTCCAATCCCACCCTCATGGTTAGGAAACTATTTCTCCCTCCTTCTCCTCCACCCCCCAAAACGGAAGTGCTGTTATGAGCAGAAAAAATAATATTTATGCCCCATGTTTGAATCTATGATTTTTATGGGCAAAATATGCAAAGTAAATGCCATGTCAGCAGCATTAAAGACAAGTTTTACTTAGGGGAAGGTTAGCAAGTTATATCCTTTTTTTTAATATCTATGTAAAAAATAACAAGTGATTTACAGATTTCTTTCTCTAATCAGAACCTCAAGTGTTTACCCTTTACAGTTGGACTGTGTAAGTAAAAGAAAGAGCAGCATTTAGGATCTTTATTTAATTTTACAATTGAGTATGGGAAAAACCAGTTCGAGAGTCCTACTCTTCTTTATAAATAATGTCACCTCTCCCTTTCCTCTCCCTTTTCCATTTCTTTTTTGATAGCCAGAAGCTTTAGTAGGCAAACATCATCAGACTTGTGTGAAGTGGAACTCTTCTAGATTCTCTTTCTTACTCAACTCCAAGATGCCTAATTGTAAAGATTTTTTTTTTTTTTGGACAAAGGAAAAACCGTCTACTAAAATTTCAGTGTTGCAAGGTGAAGAGAATTAATATTTAATAAATTTCTGCTCTCTTTATTACTATCGCTGAGCAATTTATCTATACGATCACATTTCCTACACTCTCTGAGATAAATATTATCCCAATTTCATGTAAGAAATGTGAGGCCTAGACAATTTATATGCTTATGAATTGATAGATTCAAATTCAGGTTTATCACCAAATCTCAGATTGTTTCATCTAATAAACAGAGAATAATTACAAGCATTCCATTTCAGATATAAAGGATTGTGTTGTCGGAGAGTCTGATGTGTAGCCTACTTTAAAAGACTCAGTTTAACAAATATATAGCAAAGTCCTGATTTATGCCAGGCACTAGGCTAGGTCCTTAGATAAAAAATGGAGTAAGACATTCTTCACCCTTCAGGAGCTCATAATCTTTGGCACGGGGCACACTGAGACTCATTTGAATATATCAAATGATAACACTCTCTTCACCTAAGAGAGGCACAAACAAGTGAACATCAAAAGGTCTAATCTTGAGAAACTCTATTCTTATTGTAAAAATAAATGTATATATATCCACTTTCCATTTCTGTTTTGATTTTTAACCTCCTACTGAATAAAATGTTTTCTGAATGACGAGGGCCCTGGTTTAGCAAATATCTTTGTTCTATTCATTTCAAGAGTAAAGGGTTCTCTTATAAAATGGATAAAAGAGTTTGAAAACTTTTTTTGTGATTCAAATCTTTCTCTTAAATGTTTTGTCACTTCAGAGAAATTTTTGCTTCTGAAGTGCTCTTTCTTTAATATTATATTAACTTACATATTTTTTTAACAATTTTAAACAAAAGCTGTCTTAAATGAAAACACAAAAATATATGGATTTCAAACAAACAATTTTACCAGAAATGTCTACTCTATTAGATTTGTGACAAATCTGGTTAAGACCTTCTAAGACTTGTATTATTGGTTTCAGAAGGAAACAATTTTTTATTACTATAAACTAGCAAAGCTATTTTTATGATCTCTGCTTGCCCCAACATAAAAATCAGTTGTTGGCAAAGCTCAGCTGGCTTTAGATGGTCCCTATGTAATTTAGGAAGTTTCCATGACACTCAGAATATCTCCTTGGAAGTTTAGTTCCACAATTAGAGATTTACTTTTATGGCTTAAGATTTCTTAACTCTTATTAAAATGTAAATATAACAGAGAAAGTAACATCTTAAACTTTGCCAGTCCAATATATACTTCAGCTAAACATATGCCTATTCTCTGATACTCAATTGCTTTAGTAAATGTACAACCAACAGAAATATTTATATATGTTCACAGAACTAAGATGTTCTAATAGCACTACTTGTAAGAGCACCAAATGAAAACTACTTAAATAATTATCAGTAGAACTGGCTTATTCCACAATGGAAAATATAATAATGAGAATGAACTGCAACTATTACAATATTGGTGAATCTCACAAACATAATGTCGAGTGAAAGAAGCTAGGCACAAAAAAAGAATATATGGTTTCATGTATATAAAGTTTAAAAAGATGTCAAAGTAATCATGGATGTTAGAATAGGAAAAGTGGTTACTCTTTGTGGAGATGGATTAATTACTGGAAGTGGATAAGTGGGAGCTTCTAGAGGCTGGTAATGTCCTATTTCTTGATCTGAATACTCATTATATATGTGTGTGTTTAATTTGTGAAAGAAAAGAAACATTGAGCTGTACCTTTTTGATTTGTGAACTTGTATATATCAATAAAATACAAAAAGAAAAACAAAAATACAAAGCTTTGCCAGTCATTATAATTTAATACCAATGAACTGAGCATTTATTTTGGTGTTTACTAAGGTGTATGCCAGAATCAAAATGTCTGAATACAAGGTCAGAATACAAGAGAAAAGTGATGCAGAAAGGGAAGGTTATGGGATGCTGTATGTATACAGACATAAAGTTGAAGTAAGAAAATGGGGATAGTGACTTGTCAAAAGGGTTCATTTCACTGTGATTCAGCTTTGAGCTCTTAGAGGATGAAAATTTATTTTAAAATAGGCACTCTCCTCAAAAACACTCCAATGTTCTATTTCCTGTCTGTCTGTCCCCCTCTCTCTCTCTGTTTCTTTTTGTTGTTGATGGATAATAATCAATAAGGCAATGTATAGTAGGAATAGAAAAGAGTTTTATTTGAGCCAAACTGAGGAGGATAGCCTGGGAGACACCAATTCAAGAAGTACTTGGGTTGTGTTGCATAGGACTACAAAATAGGGGAAGCTTATAAAGGCAAAACCACCAAATTACATAAATTGTTCATCACGAATTAGGATTAGAGCTGGCAAGAAGTAGGGTGCTTGTTAAGTAAGGGTTGGTTGGGATCCAAAATGGTTGCATAGTTACAGGGGGAGACTTTGAGACTAGCATGGCAGCTGGCAGCTAGCAGATATTGTTTTGAGAACAGCTGGTGGTGGCCTTGAGTCTGATACAGTTCAGAAAATTCAGATTCTTGTTAGTATAGGAACAGATCTGAAACCGCAGCCACAATGGCCACCCAGCTCCATGCTGAATGCCTGAAACATGGTTGCTCCATTTTGATTTTTTAAATGCATTCTTTTTTTCAATGGTTAAAGCAGATGTGCAATGCATGTTTAATAGGCCATGAACAGGCTGTTTTGGTTAGCCTAAAATTTAAGTCAAAACATGTACGATATAAGCCAGAATGACTTCCCCATACCTTAATGTGTGAAAAATTCTCCCATCACTGTGCGTGTGTGTGTGTGTGTGTGTGTGTGTGTATGTGAAAGCGAGAGAGAATTCTCCATCTAGGGGAAAAGTTCTTTGCCTCTAGTTGATTACATGGCAATTCTGTATTCTGTAGGTACTGCATTAAGGTTGCCATTTGGCTGCTTCTTGGTGCAGGTCTGTCTACCCAAACACAGCTCTTTCCAGTACAGTAATTAATGTCTTAGTTTTGAACAACTTTACAACCCCAAAGCACCCTTAAATAATCCTCACATAACTAACCTCAAAAAAAAAAAAAAAAAAAAAAAGGGAAGCAAAAAAATCAACTCAGGCTGTTCAATATCCATTCCTCAATGCAGGCAGGACAAACCTAGGCCACAGAAGCAATTGGGTCCACAGGTAAAAATTCTCTCCCCTTTTACACTATTTCTTTTGAAAATCAAGGCAGAAAATGTTTAGTATCATGATTGCAGTGAAAATTCTGGTTTAGTTCTAATTCTTATTTTGTTGTATACTTCCTGCTGTGTGTTTATGTATGCAACACCAGTCCTAATTATAGCTGATGCAACTCTTCTGTGGGCAGGGGACATTTGGTAGAAGCAAGATGCTATGCTTAACCCTTAGAATGATACATTTTGCTCTTTGATCTCTTAATAATCAAAGGTTTCTGTTGCTTCCATTCAACAAATTCTAGCTGAAGGGTAGCAGGAAGAGATCTAGCTCCTTGTTCACTTAATATAAATATTTTTCCATGTCACTAACTAGACTTAGAACTATTTTTAATGAGTAAATTTTATTCCAAATCCCAGGTTTGCCTTACTTTATTTAACTGAAACTCTATTGTTGTATCCAATTTTAATATCTAAAATTATTTTCATTTTTGCTTCTATAAAAATCTACACATGTATGTTTCACACACATTTATGGTTATTTCTTTAGAACAAATTTTTAGAAGTAGAATTACTGAATCAAGAGTTATGTGCACCTAAGACATTTGATATGTACTATTAAATTGATCAGGGACATTTTTATTATTCTTCAAGTTTTCCAAAGGGATTCATTTGGCTTTAAAAGAACATTATCAGTCATAATTGAATTCTCAAGTGCTTTTCTATATTGAATAGAAAAAGTTAACAAAAATGTTTTTTAAAGATACAGACTGTGACATGGAAACATACTGTAAAGTAAGAATCCTCAAAGATAAAATAGGTAATAGTTCACGTAGATAGATTCATAAATGATTGAATCACTGAAATTGATGTGTGCAGCTTAACAGCAATCAGTATCAATCTATAAGTAGTCTATAGTGGTATGCCACAAGAGACTATTCAGTTCTGTCTTGTCCAAGGTTAAATTAATGATTTGCCTAAGCTTGTGTGTTTGCATATTGTTTGCATGTTTGGTTTACATTGTTTGGGGATAATAACCTAAACTTTTGGAAGATCAAATTCTAGAGAGACTCAACAGACTAGAATGGTGGATAAAACTTAACATGAAATTCAACTATGATAAATTTGTGAATTATGATCAATAGGAATATATTAGCACATATGAAACAATGAGGAGCTTTATTTTACTAAAGCTGTATAAGAGGTCATTGTGAGATAGATAATAAAGTTTTTATGATTTGAGGTTTTATTACTAGATGTATAGTCTCTAGAATGAGGGAGGTGATATAGAAAATCTATTCTATGCACCTCTCACCGAGGACATTAGCAGCCTAGAATTTATTCAGAGATGAGCATTGTCTTAGCATAAGTCCCTAGAAAATATGTTTATGTTTTATTGAGTGATGCAATCTCTGGGCAACAAGAGTTAGGGAAAATGAGAAGAGAGGCAGGGAAAGAGGGAAACCTTACCAAGCCATCCGGAGCCTCACAAGAAAAACAGCCAGTTGCTTAGTCATATGGGATGTCTTTAGAGAGCTACACACAACAATCAGTAAGGGAGAGAAAGATGAACTTACTTGTGGTTCCTTCCCATCTCTTGTTTGTATTGGATTAAAAATTGTCCACAGACTCGCAGACATAGAGATCAGACTTGTGGTTGCCAAGGGGGAGAGGGGAAGGTAGAGGGGTAGACTGGGAGTTTGGGGTTAGTGGATGCAAACTATTACATACAGAATGCATAAACAATAAGATCCTACTGTAGAGCACAGGGAACTATATTCAATATCCAGCGAAAAACCACAACAGAAAAGAATATAAAAAAATTAGGTATATTTGTGTATAACTGAGTCACTTTGCCGTACAGCAGAAATAGGCACAACATTGTAAATCAACTACACTTCAATTAAAAAAAAAATTATTCTACAAAACCATTAAATGTCCTGCATTTCCAAACTGAATTTACCAAATGCTCCAGGCAGCCACTAAGGAAGCCAGAGACTCCATAGGCCTGGTTGCCTTGGCTTGGACTCTGGAGCTGCTGGAACTCTTATTGCAGTGGATGACACCACTGCTGAAGCCCAGACCCAGGGGGAGGAGGAGAGAGGTGGAAATCTTAGGAGATAAGACAATGGTGACGGGGATGGGGGCTCTCCATTGAGCAAATATCTCAGGCCCCGGGAACAGGCTAGTCAAAGTAAACATGTGGAGACACTGGATCCTACATAATCCACTACTTGATATAATTCACTACTTGAGCCACTCAGATGCATTTTCACCCTTTATCACATCCATATTCCACAAAAGAACTAGATGTTCTCACTTCTTCATGAGATGAGGGGTACAAGAACCTTCTAGGAAGATAGCGACTAGTAGAAATCTCTTAAAAAGACTTGAGAAAGTTTAGCCCACCAAGCCACAGCCTTTCACTGCTATGGCTGTACCTGGGACTCTAACACTTATTGTCATCCTCCTTTATTATTCTTCCTGGAATTTCTCACCTTCAGCCAGGATTTTGGCTGGTCTTGATTTCTTGCCAGGTAGAATGGCACAAACCTTCCTTTTCAGAGGCTGTCAATGACCCAGTCATAGTTATCATTGGGCCTGGAAACAAGAGTTCCCCTAGTGTATATTCTGGGCTCCAGACACAATTTGTTCTGCTCCCATTGTGTAGCAGCAACCTGTTTCTTCGTGTTAATCAGAATTTAGTATCCCAGCCAATACAAAATTGCCTGTCTTCGTCTACTGATTCATTGGTCATGGCGTGTAGAAGTGGCCAGGTGATAGTCTCAACTCCTGCATCAATGGGGTCATTGCTGTGTCCTCCTATGGAAGTATCCTTCTTGGGAACTGGACTCCTAACTGCAGGAATGGGATACACCAGTTGTACAAGTGGATCCCTGAGAATGATGGTGACAGGCACTGATTATCTCCTGTTTTTACCACTTGGTTCCTAGACCCATATATTGGTCTAACAAATACTTTGGTTATTTGGGACATAGCACCACAAAAAACCCACAGTTGGTTGCTAGTCATACATGACATCTTGAGGCTGAGAGACTGGGGGCGGCTTTTTCCCCTCTCCTGCCTCTTATTGGTCAGATTGCCTCACAGGATGTTCATTCTTAGCACTTCTGAGGTTTATTACCAAGCCTCTCCAGGCATGCTGAGGGAGTCGGAGTCTCTAAGGGTCCAGTAGCATAGGACCTGGGCCTTGGAGCTAACGCAGATGATAAGGAGAATTAGAGTATGCCATATGAGGAACTTCTGGAAGTACTAAGGTTATCAACTCAGAGGGTGGAATACTTAATTATTTTCACTAATTTAATATGTTCAGTCATAAACTTGGCAACTTTGGCTGAAGACTTTTTTTTGCAGACAAATAAATGTTTAATCGCATACACATCAGTTGATCATAGAGTAAAATGTCATCTCCGCTTTGCTTGATCTCTCTTTTTTTTTAATTTTTGTTTATTTTTTTATTGGAGTATAATTGTTTTACAATGTTGTACAGTTTCCGCTATACAACAAAGTGAAGCGGCTGTATTTACACATATATCCCCAAATCTCTTCCCTCTTGAGCCTCCCTCCCCTCCTCCCTATCCCACCCCTCTAGGTCATCACCAAGCATTGAGTTGATCTCCCTATGTTATGCAGCAGCTTCCCACTAGCTATCTATTTTACATTTGGTAGTGTGTATATGTCAATGCTACTCTCTCCTTTCGTCCCAGATTCCCCTCCCCCACCCCCCTGCCATGTGTCCTCAAGACCATTTTCTACATCTGCGTCTTTATTATTGTCCTGTCACTGGGTTCATCAGTACCATTTTTTTTTTTTAGATTCCATGTATATGTGTTAGCATACAGTATTTGTTTTTCTCTTTCTATCTTACTTCACTCTGTATGACAGGCTCTAGGTCCATCCACCTCCCTACAAATAACTCAATTTTGTTCCTTTTTGTGGCTAATATTCCATTGTATATATGTGCCACATATTCTTTATCCATTCATATGTTGATGGACATTTAGGTTGCTTCCATGTCCTGGCTATTGTAAACAGTGCTGCAATGAACATTGTGGCACATGTATCTTTTTGAATTATGGTTTTCTCAGGGTATATGCCCAGTAGTGAGATTGCTGAGTCACATGGTAATTCTATTTTTAGTTTTTTAAGGAACCTCCATACTGTTCTCCATAGTGGCTCTATCAATTTACATTCCCACCAATAGTGCAAGAGCATTCCCTTTTCTCCACACCCTCTCCAGCATTTATTGTTTCTAGATTTTTTGATGATGGCCATTCTGACTGGTGTGAGGTGATAACTCATTGTGGCTTTGACTTGCATTTCTCTAATGATTAGCGATGTTGAGCATCTTTTCATGTGTTTGTTAGCCATCTGCATGTCTTCTTTGGAGAAATGTCTATTCAGGTCTTCTGCCCACTTTTGGATTGGGTTGTTTGTTTTTTTGATATCGAGCTGCATGAGCTGCTTGTATATTTTGGAGATTAATCCTTTGTCAGTTGCTTCTTTGGAAAATATCTTCTCCCATTCTGAGAGTTGTCTTTTTGTCTCGTTTATAGTTTCTTTTGCTGTGCAAAAGCTTTTAAGTTTCATTAGGTCCCATTTGTTCATTTTTGTTTTTATTTCCATTATTCTAGGAGGTGAGTCAAAAAGGATCTTGCTTTGATTTATATTACAGAGTTGAAGAATCTTATAGGAGAATTTCAATAGTACATTGAGGCAAGTAGATAGACATTAACATTTTGTTCAAACATATGAGACTGTGATTCTTAGGATAGTAAAGCTCTATTTATTAGGTAATTTTTCAACAGTTTCAAACAACCTAGAAAACCTAAATGTACTTAGAATATCTTTGGAATATAGCCACCGCCAGTTAAATCCATTCCTGTTTAGTGAGATTGGATATCTGATTTTTTTCTTCCTGGGACATGGAAGAAACCAGATCACGAGTGGAAACCTGACTGGGGCCACCGGTTGAAAAGTGATACGTGACTCTAGGCAACCTCACCATTAGGACCAGCAGTCTTGGGCCACTCAGTATGGAAGTAACCAATTCCTGTAACCTTCACAATATGACCTAAAGGCACCATGATAAAATTAAATTTATGTTTGATTGACTTTGTTTCCATGTGATAATGAATACTGCAATATACTATAGAAGAGTCTTTTTACCATATTTAGTTAAAATAAAATTATTTTGTGGAAAATATTAATTCAGCTTATTTTTAGAGCAGTTACTTATAGAGCATTTACTTTGGATGCATCCCTGTAGTTGTCATATGCAGAACAGGAGATAGTACCTGTACCATAAGTATTTGTTTATTGATTGTGGATTTATTTATGGCAAGGTCTGATCCACAGTAATGTTCTTTTTCAAATAAAGACTAACTTACAAAGCAAAAAAAACACATATTTTTCTGCCTGTATATGATCTTAAAAGTGCTCTAAAATTGTAAGACCTAATTCTAAAAGTTGTCTACCACTGTAATGTTTATCTGCTTCTGTATAACTCATCACACAAGAACTTAGTGGCTCAACAGAACAACAATCATTTTATTATCTCTCATGGTTCCTGTGGCTCAGAGATTCTGGCAGGAGTCTCAGCTGGGCAGTTCTTACTCAAAATTTCTCATGTGGTTACAGTCAGACAATGGCTAAAGCTGGAACAGCAGAGCTGAAAGGGAGCAGAATAGCTGGGAATTGTCTCGGCATCTCTCCCTCTCTTCATGTAATTTTGGACCTTTTCATGTGGTCTCTTTGCATGTGGTAGTTTGGGCTTCCTTATGGCATGGAGGTCTTAGGATAGCAGGATTGCCTATATTGCATTTGAAGACTTCTGTGATGACTTAGCCTTAGAAGTCACAGAGGGTGGCTTCTGCCATAATCTATTGGTCAAAATCGTCATAAAAAAGCCACCCAGTTTCAAGAGCAGCCAGTTGATTCTACTCCTGATGGGAAGAGTGTCAAAGTTACATGGTAAGAAGAGATTGTGGATATTGTTGCAGCCATCTTTGGAAAACGCAGTCTACTACAACCATGCTCAAGTCATGAAAACTAAAAATTATCTGCTGAATTATAGGGATAATAACGTATCTATGAAAGTTGGTGTACCTCGTTGCATTCTGTAGAAAAACACTAATATGCCTTTAAAAATTAAAATAGTGCCTTTAAAAATGTGACAATACTACCCAATTTAACCTACATGTGTATGATGCTCGTAATTCCAGATGTTGGGGATTAAAAAGGCAAGGAACAATTAAGACCTGATACCCTTTTACTTCTCCCTTTATGTTCCCAAGTAGAGCATCAAATAGAGTTCCTTTTACAGAAAATGGAACTTAATCACATATTTTGATCATGACAGGTGAATCCGAAAAGCAGCGAAGAACTCTTGGCAATCTTTCATATTATGTAGTCAGAGTGATGACAAGGACGTCCAAAACAGGGGGCCTATGAACTAAATCGCTCATGAAGGAAGAATCTGCACGACAGTGTGTCAGGAGGCTGTATGGGTTTCTCATAAGCTGCTGGGTTACAAACTCACCAAAGCAATCTCAGAGATTCCTCTGGGGGGTACTTATATCTAAAAAAAGCAAAAGGAAAAAGACGACAAAGAGTTACCCAAACTGTAGGTTATTTGGGAATAAAAACATTAGTAAACATCCTTGGGTCTAACCATCTGACTGAATTCAGTTAAGGGATCAGATCAGTATCTTGGTTTTAATATCTCATCTTTCACTGTAACATGCCTAGCCCTTAAGACGTGTTTTCTTTCAGTTTCTCAAATTTGACTAGCATTCTGACTTTTCAGCTATTATGGATTTTTATGGATTCAAAAGTAATAAGAAAAAAGAATTTTCACTTCATTCCATTCCATTATTTTTGTGTTCACACAACAGATTTTTAGTAATGGAAAGAGGGTTTCTTTTTCTTTTTCATCTATGAATAAGGCTGTAGTCTCCAGTTTGAGATCCTATCAGTTTTCCCTTAGGATCAAAACATGTAAACAAACATATTGCTTCATTTAAGGGGAAAAGATGTAAATAAAGCACACAAAGAATTGGGGAACTTGACGGACTCATTCTAGACTGCTTATTTCTGTGAGGAAGATAATGTTGACTATGTGCAAATATTTTTTGAAGGATATTTTTCAAAGTTGTATTTGGGGGCTGACTCTACGAGTATAGTTATTTTGAAAATTTGATTTTTTGTTCCATTTCAGTAAAGGGAATCTCAGCCTTGATATGAACCAGTAAGTAAAAAATTAATTTGTAATGTAGATTTCTAAAATAAATCACTGGAAATCCCAGGTGTCAAAATGGGAGAATTATGACTTTGTAATGTAGCTCTAGCATTAAGGAATGATTCTTAAGGCATTTTCAATCTGCAACACCTTTTTTAAAAATTAGTAAGAAAAATGACCTCTCTTCTAATTCGTTTTCCCAACACTGATGTATTTGACTTAGCAGTGTCTGGGTCTAAATTAAGATTAGTCTCTAAAGTACCTTTTCGTGAAGGAAAATTATAATGATTTTATTACTCTTTTACATGAACTGAGAAAGGGAATTTTGCAAGCATGAAGAGGTTCTTAGAGGGGGTAATGGAGGAAAAAGAAAGAATGAAAAATGAAGGTAAAATCAAGATCCTTTTCCATTGCATTGTTTAGCTTCCCTCATCCCAGAAAGAAGGAAGGCTATTTGCTCACTTGGTTAATCTCATTTTTCCATTATCAATCCACGGGGTGTGTTTTCCACCAGTTTGAAGTTGGAGTTGCAAAATGGACTCTGGAGTAACATGAGAGAGAACAAACAAAAGGGGCTATTCTCTCCTCCCTGCCTGTGTGTCACTCCCATTAATGTCAGCAGGGATTGTGTACTCACATGTAGGAAAATGTCTGTTTGCAACTGGAATGGCTGCATTACTCTCCCCCTTACCACCATTTCTATTCATTGAAAATGGAAAGGATTCATACAGGGTATGTTTGTGTTTGCTTCAAAACGGCATTCCCTTTAGAATGGGCCACTAATGTTGTAAACCTAATTATGTTCTTTTCTCCCCCCCTACATACTAAAGTAATACAGCTAGCTTTCACTATTCAGTCTTGGCTTTTCTGTGCTCTACCACCTAAACTTGAAAAAAAAAAACAAGCAAAGCAACTGTTCAACTTCTAGCTCATTTACATTATTTTTTTAAGGCAAGCAATATAGTTGAGTGACGTTAAGCCCAACAGATTGTAAATGGAACCCAAAGTACCTTGTTAAGACACACTGTGTTTGCTGTCCACTTAAGCACTTCTTGTTGCTGGTAGTTTTCCCAAAATGATCTGGGAGTAAGTGATGTAGCCAGTGGTACTTATGCCATGGAAATAGCTGTGACCTATATTTTCATGCTTCAGAGTAATCCTTATTCTGCTTAGGGTGCTGATATTCTCTACTCACTCTTGCCTCGTTCTTTCAAAGTAGGTCCTCTTGGCATAAAACAAAGCAAGCTCTCTGCTAACATAGAAGCTGCAGATTTGTAAGCCTGCTGCAAAGATCTCTAACTTATCTTTGAGCCAAAAAAAAAAAAAAGTTGGTGTGATTAACATAATGCTAAATCTGTTGGACCTCTTGCATGCTTCAGTTTCTATCAGTGCCCCTCAATAAGGCTAAAATTATACAGTCAGGGGTTTGTTTACTTTAAAGCTGCTTGCAAAATATCAGGAGACTTTTCAAAGCATTAGCAACCAATTTAAGAGAAAATGAGTGGTAGAGGGGTCAGGGGGAAATATTTACTTTGGAAGGTCAATTGAATATTTGAAGAGAGTAACGGGTTTGGCTTCTAGGGTCATGTTAATGTATCTAGTTGTCTATTTGATCCTAAATAATTAAGCTGTAGAAGCAGGAGGTCACAAAGTTGTAGATTAGGTCCCCAGCAGGGACCATGCCTTGACATGGTTTGAACAAAAGAAGGGCTGTGTCTTGTATGTAAAGTATGGTTTGTTGCTAGGGCTGATCCTGCTGTCCCGGATCCTTAGTCTGGGCAACCAGACAAGAGATCAGAGCAATCACATCCTTCTCTGTAAAGCCATATGGGCAACGTTTGTCCTGTGATCCGTATTTTATCTGCTACTGCCACAAATGATACTGATTCTATAGATGTGGCTGCTTCAGGGAGATGTACAACCTGGTGGCTTCTGAAAGCTGTGTATCACCAGTCTTTGAGTCACACACACATTTCGACACAGTTGGCTTTCTTGAAATTGAAGTACAACCCTTAATTATGTTAGTTAATTGCAATTACTGCACTTGAATTTTATCCATGATAAATGAGCACTGGCATCTATGAAATTAACTTTTTTTTGTAGAAGAATTTGTGTTTTTTAAAGTGATTGTGTTATCTGCAAGAATGTTTATGTTATAAAAATAAGGGGGTGGGAGGTGGGCAAGTGTACTTTTCCAGTGGTGATCTTACTATATTTATGGCAGCTATAATCCTCACAGATGGACGGCTGAGTTTTTCCTTTTACACATCACACTCTATGAATTGAGTGGTCACAAACTTAATAATGATGAAAATAAACAAAATGCCGTACTTTCTATTTTGGTATTAATTTAATTATGTTTTAAAATGTACCAGAGCCAAAATCTTCTTTTCTTGCATTATCCAATTTAAAAGTCAACTGTTCAATTGGGAGTTAAATAATTTTTCAGTCTCTATCCCTTGATTAAAGTCAACTGAAACCAAAGGTTTGTTTAGTTCACAGATTTGATTTTTAAAATTAAAATCATATTTTCTGGGTGGGATTTTCCTTGCTGTTTCTATGCTATGTACCTTACTGGTTCTTTTGGGAAAGTGCAGGAAGAAATTTAAGAGTGTTTTCAGATACGAATTGTTCATGAACTCACCGTGTATCTTAAAGGAAAAAAAAAGTACATTCCTTTGCAAACTGATATTTCTGCTCAAATTTTATATATTATAGAGCTTCAAGTAAGAACTGGATTAACTCACCAAATTTTCAGTACTTTTGGGTTAGTAAACTCCAACTATGTGAAGTTCAAATTTGTGTTAATGAGTATCATCCTGGTTAGATTGGGGTATTTGGTTTTATGTAAAACAGAAAACAAAATCTCTACTGACCTCAATTGAATTCAGGTGAACAAAAGGAATTATATGGGGTTGAACGGAATGATCTTAAATTGTTTCCTCTTTTACCTCCTAGGAATTGCACTCGAAAGTGTTTCTGAGATGTTTGTATTTTAGGTATCATCCTCACCAAAAATATGTTAAGTTTTATAACAGCAGTTATTGTCATCACATAATGCAGCAAAAGAGAACTGTCAGCTAGCCTGGCTCTGGTATAATCATAATATAAAATATATTTTACATTTAATAAAGGTAAATTATGTGTGGAAAGGTAAAGCAACCTATAATTAATAGGAACTTGGCTTGCAATAGCCAAAACACATCAAAGCTCTGTTCTTTATTGACTAATGTATGTGCTCTGGGCAATCCCCACCCCCATTAGTTGGGATCTTTTAAGTTTAATAGTATAAGATGTCCATGGAAAGATTTTTTTTTTTAATAAAATGTCTGCTTGTGGCTAAATTCTGTAGGTGCCCAATGATTATTCTAGTAAGATTTTAACATACGAGAGAAAGAGAGCAGTGCATGTGTGTGTGCGCATGTATGTCACAATTTCGCACTCCTTAATTGCAAGATGAAACAGGGGCACAGATGCCTTTTATTATCAGTGATTAAGAAAACACACACGTCTCCTTGAAGGAAAATTTTGTTTGTAAATGAAAATTAGCCCCATGCACTCTGCATTTGGCACTCCTTATGCCAAGGAGGGGGGGAGATATATTTTAGATATTAAGAAGAATTATGTATTTATTACTTTTGAACACTCTCTCCTGTAAATTATCAGGCTAGAGTGCTTCTTTAGCCTGAATTATTCCTGTTTGTTTTTAAAGCACTTTAAAAGGGTTTTCATTAAGACAAGGTATTGAAAGCTTCAAGACTGGAAGAAAATTGTATCCCTCTTATAGGAAGCAATAAAAAAAAAAAATCCTTTGCCTGCTTTGAAATACATTCTAATGGAGATTGGAGAACCAGACCAGAAGTTATTACAACCGTCTTTTTTAAAATGGAAATTAAGCTGAAACTGCTCATTTTATTGTTATTCTGGTTCTAGTTGCTGCTGTTGTTGTTTTGATAGAGTGGAATCTTCCTTTAGCTCAGCCCAATGGAGAACTGCGTTTGCTGAGTATCCTTGTTACCTTTCAAAAACAGGGATTTGATGAGTTATGCTGCAAGCGGGGGTTTGGAGGAGTTTCTCGGCTGGCATATATTCCCTTTTTTAGAAACTGTGTGACTAAAGGTTGGCATAATTAGAAGTTGCGCTGAAAGTGCTCACAGATCCCAGATTCTTCCTTGCTTCCCTAACAGACTTTTGCTTCAGTTCTGCCCAAGGAATCCATCTATTACAATTACTCTTACTAGAACACAAAAATACGTTCCCCATTTTCACTCTGTCGATCTATTTTAGATAGATCTGCTCCATCTTTTACTTTTACTTTTTTATTTTGTGTAACATCTTTCTTAAGCTTTGCTTTATTTTTAATATCACTCCAGGTCAACAGAACTAAGAATATATCACGTGTATGTGAAATTATCTACATAATCTCTAGCAGAGTCATCACATTTGGTCACAGACCTATTTGATTTTGTTTTCTCTCAGTGCTATTTTCTTCCAGATGATAATCTCTGCATATGTCTGAATAATGCCTTACTGCTTACTGAAGAACTTCAAAAAGCACTGAGAGCAAGGCTTCAATTTCTGTGTATCATCACAGGGCAAGGGATTATTGTAATCCCCATTTTATAGACGAACCATTTGAGGTTTAAGTAATTTGGCCAATGCCTGGGAGTCAGTTAGACACGAAGCCAGAGTAAAACTCCCAGTGTATGATTTTGATCTTAGATGAACTTCTGTGTCTCTGAGAAGCGAGCTTGTTTTGCAGTTTTCTAACATGAAAGAACGAGGTTATTTGGTGTGACTTCTATCTGTAAAAGGCGGAACTGACCTCATAATGTTAGATCATTTCCTAACCCAGTTTTAATTCTCCTAAAGCTGCTGATATAATTGCAAGCTTCTCTTTCAGTTTGCACTTGAGTTTTCTTATTAATCAAAAAACAGCTTAAGTTAGACTTTTGCAAGGGCCAAATATACCACTGCCAAAAATTCTATCAGTGGAAGAAGTGCTGAGTATGTAGTTTTTTTCCCCCCTTGTTGTTTAATTAAATGTTTGGATAATAATGTCTGCATTATCATTCTCCCTAAAAGGTAATATGTATAGTGTAGAATGTGCTTAGGATTTTTCTTAAGTAATGGCTTCAGGATTTCTAGACTAATAATATAAGCACATCGTCCAGACCTCAGGATCTCTATGCTGAAAGCTGACTCTGCCATTCTAGAAATATTCATTTTTAAAGACTGTTTGCTATATTGCAGTAATAGCAGAATGTATAAGCCTGTGACATAGGTGATTTTCATAATGAGGAAAAAAAAAACATGTAATTGAAAGAGTTGAAGAGTTCGTTCAAGCTTTTAATTAAAAAAATAATAGTTTTGAAACTTTATAGGAAAATAGTCTGGGATTTCTAATGTCAGTTACAAGTTTCCAAATCATAAAATGGTTTTTCAAACAGAAGAAAAATTAATCAAAGTAGTAAAATTAAGACAGTCCTGGAAAAAATAAAACACTTTCATTTTAATCCACCTTGAAAATGAAGATTAAGATTAATAGACTAAATAAAAGCTTTTTCTTCTGTGTGGGACTTAGGATGTTACATAGTTGACCTAAAGATTCTCATTTATAACTCTAACTGCTTTCAACCTTCCGAATAATTTTCCTTTCAGTCTAAAACTTTCCATCGTTACTCTCAGGCCAATAGTAACTTTTTGTATTTTAAAAAATATTTAAGAAAGAAATTAATAACACTATTTTGGTGATTCTTAAAGGGGAACTGACGTATCCTCTTACATTTAAAATACTGTCCAAATAATTCAAAATACACCCTCACATGTCAAACTTTCCTAAGATTTTTAATTCAACACAGAATTATTGCTCTTTGAAACTTTAAACATATAACAAATACATTTAGGTGCTAGAAATGTTTTTAATATATAAAGTATATAGTATTTCTAAGAATCTCTAATCTGTTGATTTTAGAAACATACACTTAAACACTGTACATTCCATAATTCCATAGTACCAGAACAGAGGATGTTACAAATCTAAAAGACAGTATTGCCTAAAGGTAACGTAATTGGAGAAAAATCGTAATTGTATTTTGCCAACTTGATTTTCTCTGATTAAAAAGAAAAACTTTAAAGTTGAAACAGTAAACATTAAAGGCAATTTTACATTGCTAGCTTTAAGTGAATAATATGTAAATCAGACTTGGAAAAAAATCTTTGGTAATTCAGTCACATGTAATATTCTTTTAATATTATTGCAAGACAACAAAATGAAAGACAGAAGGTAATAGTTGTAATGTATTTGAGATTCAAATAAATAGTGTAGTTGCTATATTCATGTTCTCATTTTATGCAAAACTACTTTGAAACAATGCGTATATCCTATTTAAATAAAGCTCAATCAGGCACTTGATCACTGCATAGAAATTAAGCAGAGAAAATAATCGGTAATTAAAATGCAAGTTCCAAGGGGAAATACCTTTCAGAAGAAAGTCACAGAAGCACCTGATTCTAAAAATGCCAGGCAGTTTTCATAACCGTGAGTGCCATTTCTTAGCAGGTGGAAGTACAGTTTTTCTCACAGCATGTGTCTGTCAATAGCTTCATTATAAAGCTGGTAATATAATGCAAATTTTTTAAAAAAAACTATTAGAATAATCTCTCACTCATTCTGGTAGCCACCATTTTAATCACGGCAAATTATTATCCTTCTTTAGTGATACAACTCTCAGTTCTTCAGCTTTCTTCAAAAATTAGTGACTTTTGTAATATGTTTCTGTGAAATCCTGAAGCCAGACAGACATCCTATATACTTCTTAAAGTATAAAAAGACACTTTACAAGAATGTATGTGTTACAGAGCCGTCTAACAGGATTCATAACAATAGGAATAGAACAAAATAGTTCAGTTTTGATAAAAGTGGCCCTTTTAGTCTATCTAGTATATATGAAAACAATTTAAGATTTGCATTAAGGCAATAAAACAACAGACAATAACATTCCCTTCATTATTGTTGTAAAGTGATTGAAAAGATAAAATAAAACATCTGCCTCTTAATTTAGTCAGAATTTTATCTAAAATATTTTCTAAGCAGGTGAGTTTAAAATGGACTCTACCTACAATTTCATTTTGTGTTTAATCTTGCTTCCCATGACTAATGACTTTATTATTGGAAATCTGCAGTTCGTTGTTAGTTTCTCCTAACCCCAAAATAAACCTTGAGAGCTTTGCCCGTTTGCTTTAACATTCCCCTGGTTTGTTCTAGGGAACTTTGCATTGCACTTATCTTAGTCACTGCCCCAAAGCCTTAACCCTTCTGGTATATGAAACCTACTTTTATGCCCTCCCTTCCTAATGCTTCTAGTTCTTCTCATTTTAGCATTTTGGGAACATCTATAAAGGCTCTGTAAGTACCAAGTACAGTTAGTTGTGGCCCATTGTTCATGGGGGCCAAGTGGAAACTTCTTCCCCCAAATCCTTGCTAAACATCTATTGTAAGGATTTAAATGCATAAACCACTTTGCAGTCTACATTTGTGCTTCTGACTGTAAACCTATTATACAGATAGAACAAAGGCCCGTGTATTGGATGAAGAAATTACAATGTCCATGTTGAAATTCACCTAAGAATTATCAGTCCTGGTGCCCCCTCCTCTATACTAAGCACTGCACCCTGTGCTGTATATGCATGTTCTCCTGCATGTCTTGCAATACACAAAGTCTTTGCAGTTTTCCTCATGCCCTCTTTTTCTTGCCCATCTCACAGCTGATCCCTCAGCAAATCCTGTCTGTTCTACTTTCAAAATATATCCAGAATGTGGCTGTTTCTCACCACCTCCACGGCTAGCATCCTGGTTCAAGCCACCACAGTCTCTCACCTGGAATATCACAATAATCTCTAAGGGGTCTCCCTGCCTGTATTCTCTCCACCACAGTCCCTTCTCACCACAGCATCCAGAGTGATCTTGTCAAAACACAGGTCAGATCATATCACTCATTTGCTCACCGCCCTCGGTTGCCTGTTCATTTTACTCCAAGTAAAAACCACAATTATGTCTCTGCCTTAGTAGATCCCACACCACACTCCATTCCCCTGACCTTTTCCAATACACCAGGCTCTCTCTTAACTCAGTCTCTGCCTCTGGTCTTCTCTTTTTCTTAAAGATCTTTCCTCAGATATCATCTTGTAGTGATTCCTCAACTGGGCTCCCCACCTACAAGGCAGTCATTTTCCCCATCTTGATTCTGCTTGTCATTCTTAATGCTTTAGTTTCTTCTCTATAGCACTTAATACTCTCTAATGTATCGCACACTTTGCTATATACATTTTAACATATATTAATCATGGCTGAGCTCTGCCTATCCCAGTAGAATGTAAACTACATAAAGGCAGTGGAAGACGCCCAATAAATATTTACTGAATGAATGAATAAACACCTGTATGAGATAAGCAACATTATCACTACCTGTACTTTAGCAATATATAAATGTGATGCTTAGAGTGATCAAATAATTTGTCTCAGGCCACAAAACCAAGTGCTCTTAACTACTGCTCTGTTCAGCCTGTCAAACCAGAACAGTAATTCTTGAGTCTGTTGCTTTTCCCACTTTGCCATATAATTTCCTACATGGCCTGTCCCTGTAAGACATGAGTCCAGACAAATATAAAAGTGTGAGATAGCACTCTAGCTGTGCTGAATATAATGGCTTGCAGAGAGCAGGTATGTAGTGCATATTTGAGAGACTGAGCTAAAAGGAAGAATTAAGAATTATCATTTGGGTGTTTGCAACCTCTGTGAGAGTTAAGGGGTAGTTATCATCAAATGACTCCATTTCTTTCTAGCTGGGTAACTGGGGGATGTTCCTTTATTTCCCTGTGCTTCACTTGCGCATGTATGAAGCAGGCATAGTGGGAAGGAGTGGATGAGGTTATGGGCAGTACTTAACACAGTGCCCAGCACATAGTAGACACTCGGTGAGTTACCTTTCCACTTGCTGTTAGCATCATTATGGTTATTGTTATTATTTTAGGTTAAAGAAAATAGACTCCCTACTGTGGGCTGTATATGATCTCACTTCTGCCCAACACTCAATTCATTTCTTCTCCTCTCTCCCCAGCCACCAGGCTTTCTCGCTCTTTCTTGAACCCCTCATTTCCAGCTCAAGGCCCATCCACCAGCTGTTCCTCCAAGATTAAAAAACACCATTGCTGCCTTTTCACTCTTGAAGTCTCAACAAAATGTCTCCTAGCTTCTGAGTGTGGCTTCTTTGAGTGACCCAAACTAAAGAAACTCATATCTCCCAGCAATCACTCGCTTCTGATTCTTTTTTCCATATTAGATGTTACTTAATTTTCTTTTCTTTTTTTTTTATTGTCCATCTGTCCACCAGTATAGAAAATACAAGAGGACAATGATCTTATTTCTCTTCTTTACCACATTTCCTTAGTATCTAAAGCAGTGCCTAAAAAATATATTATAGGTGTTCAGTAAATATTAGTGGAATAAATAAATGCATGAGTAAATAAATAAGTAAATTAGGGTGCCTGGTTCAGAGTAGGACATTCGGATGTAGTAGGGCATGAAAACACATCTGACATATAATAGTCTAGGAGGTAGAAATGAGGGCTCTCAGGGTAGGACAACCCTTGAACAAAGACGTACATTTTGTTTAACCTCAGGTACAAATATTGTATGAAGCTCTTCAGATGCATCCCTTATATTTCCTTACAGCATTAAAACATGGTATTCAGAAATGGTACAGTTGCAGAAGATTTTGAGGCTTGGTTCCCATCTGTCTTGAAGGGTATGATTTTGGTCCGTGGCCCACTTTCACTGGGCTCTTTTCCCTAATATAGCCAGCATATCTTTTGACCCCCTAATTACTGAAGAGAATCTGAATCCCAATGCTTTTGAAGTACCTACAGGTAATGTGAATCATTAGAAGCATATGTCATAAAAACTGAAGACATTTTTCAAATTGCTTAAATTATAATAATTAATTTAATATGCTTCATATGTTTGGACTATATTTAGTTTCAAGCCATATGCTTTCTTACATGAAATGGAGTTCCAGATTTTTCTATTGCTTTTAAAGTACAGTATTCAAACTGGAATTTGTCCAGCACATCAAGAGTTAACTTGCCTATACTAGAGAAACATGTCTAATATCTGTAACAAGTATTGAGAATTAAAAAAAACAAAAACAAATAAGCAAACAAATGAAAACTTGTCTTTAAAAAGAAGACGCACTTCGAGGGATACCACATCCCAAGTCAGTTACTGCTACATTTGTGAATACTCACCGCATTCAGCAGCCTAAGCTTTCTGTTCAGAGGCCTGGGCCACCAACTCTGCTAAAAATATTGATATCGAAGCCTAAGATATGTTAATGTCACAGGTTCTTAGCTCTATTCTTCAGACATCTTTTGTTTTCCTCCCAAAGAATCTGTTTTACGAAAGAGCTTCCAATTTAAGTTTTATTTTTTGTCCTTAGGTCTTTCTAGTTTCTCTCCATCCTGTCAGAGGTGAGTTAGTTGTTTTAAAGTTTATCATTGCCTTTGTTTTTTATTTTGCTCAGTTTGCTTTTCCACTGTTACCATCCCAAGGCCATGTATTGACAGCAGTTAAACTGTGCCATTTGTGGCTTTCAAGATGAACCAGATACAAGGCAAAGATTGCTGGCAATTTTCACAGTGGCAAGTAAAAGATTTTATGACATAAATATAACCTGAAGTAGAAATATTCATCAACTAGCACTGACTTCTCAGACTTCAAATGCTTTTTTTCTTTTAAGAGAGTATTTAATTTGTGGCTAATCTGGCAAATGCTAAGCAGATTCATTTTAATTTGCTCTCCCTACTGCTTTCAACAATTATTGAGTAACTGGGCTGATGATGGCATGAAATGAAGAAAGACTCCTACTTTGTGAAAAGACAAGTCATGATTACAGGTATTATTAATTATTTAAATTCTACTGTGTCAGTTCTTTGACTTTCATAGACTTATATGTAGAGAAACAATGACTTCATTTTAGAAAACAATTTTAGAGATGGAATTTGTTTTCACCCTGATTCAGGATTTCCAGGGATTCTCTATTTTATTTAAGAGGAAAAACCTGTTTGTTTCAATTTGCATACTTTGGGTTACATCACTGATGTAATAACCTGTTCCACTGTCTATTGTCAAACAGTTGTGCATGAAATCACCCTGATATTAATCTAGGGAGACACTGGCAACCAGAACTTACCACCACCTGCATAGCTATATTTTGAAAGGTTCTTATTCCAAATACATGTGAATACTTGTGTGGATTTTTTTGTTTTGTTTTTGTTTTGTTTTGGTTTGTTTTTTGGTTTGTTTTTGGTTTTTTTATACAGACAAGTAGTTTTGCCACATGTGTAAATCCCAGGGATTCTAGTTGACAACATATGATATTCCCTATTCGATGTTTGTAAACTCAAATTAGCTGCAGAAAGAGTGATTTCCAGGCCAGTGTGTAACTCTGTTAACCAGCTGCGTGGACAGGATTGGCTATCTGCTTCTGGACTTGCTTTAGCTAATGTCCACTGGAACATGAGAAGAAACATAAATAATTTTTCTTTTTGCAAAGACTGCTTCATTACAGGCCAGCTGTAACCTTAATGATCAACAGCTGTAAGTACACAGCAGCCAAAAGCAGAGAATTAAAGCATAATGGAGATTTAGGAAATAGATGAATTGACAGGTGTTGGAAGGATGAATTATTGCTTAAAGTAATATATGATTTAAAGTAGAATATTCTGGTAAAATGGTTACAGGAAGAACATTCCTAGTAGCAAAAAAAAAAAAGAAGCTGCTAGTAAACCATACTTCAGCATTAAGAATTGGTCCTTATTCGAGGCGGGGGGTGAGTCAAGGAAGGGAGGGAATACGGGGATATGTGTATAAAAACAGATGATTGAACTTGGTGTACCCCCCAAAAAATAATAAATTAATTAAAAAAAAAAAAAAGAATTGGTCCTTGGTCCTCAGTCCTTAATGATTTAATCACACTTAACTCTCACGCACTGTTTTTCACAAACACTATGCCAACTTGGTTGGTGACTGACAACCCATGAGGGTAGATTTTTATTTTAGTCTACGTGCATTTGGGGAAAAATGTGTACTTCCTCTTACTTTTGAATTATTGAGTATTTTTTGGAAAAAAAGTTTCTGATCCATTTTATTTTCAAAGTTTTATTTACTAATTAGTTACACATTTTTCTGTTCAGAATATTAATATTAGAGACATAGCTTTAAAAGCTCTCATTTTTCTCAGTTAAAAGCCAAATTAATAATTTTATGACATCCCTCCGGATACTGAAGAGCTCTGCTTCAGCAAATTTCGAATATTACTAAACACTTTTATGACACATTTAAAATTTTGCTGGGCATTCTTTCTACTGTACTAATTATTTAATTAAAGGAATTGGGTACAGAATATCAAGTAATAAAAGCATTGTTTCCAAGAATTAATTTTAGCTGTACAAATGATTCTTTCTGATTTTAAAAATGTGATCTACCCATAGGTTCTCCAATTCATTTGATTTTTTAAAAGATAATTGTCTTTGTGAACATTCAATATGCAATTCTGTGTACTCCTTAAATTCTCAATAAATATTATCGGGGAGTTATTTTATGTATTATTCAAGTTCTTGCAATAAATTCTGTTCTGTAATTTTAAAGAGCCATTTGTAAATAACTATTTAGATGATCACTTTAGGTATAAAGTATTAACATTTAGGGAGAAGTTAAGAAGTAGGACAGAGAATGGCAGGGAAACACTTTGCTAATCAACTCACTGTTCATTTTTATTCTTGGAACTGCCAGAAAATGATTTATATGTATATTTTCTTGTAAAACCACAATTCATTAACTCCTCTGAGACCTGTAGCTCTGGAAATTTAAGTTACATTAAAGCTGCAGCACCTGCTTGAACTTCAATAGATTTCATCGCTAGATTCTCAGTCTCTTTTGGCAAACCTTCCGCCAGGAGAAATGCCAGCCCTGCCTTCTGACACCCTAGTGATGCCATGCTACTGTTTTATAGCATTTTAAGGACATAGTAAATACTAGAACCTCCATGGCAGCAATGGGATCAGATTGCATGAATACTCTCTTTACGGTGATGGTGACAATGATAGCATTCTCCAGAACTACCCCCCTCCAAAAAAATAGCATTCTCCTCCTCCTCATTGAAATTGTGTTCTTCTTTTATTGAAAACCTTTTTCTCTTCACTTATTTTTGCTAACCAAATTTTACAATAAAAGGTATGAAAGGAGGCACACTATACATAAATTAACATATGTTGAAAGCATATCCTTTTACCTCCCCTAACTCTTGTCTATATAACAATGAGGCTTATAATGCCCTCCTTGTTCTTGCCATTAAAAAAAGTTTACAATTCATGCTGCAGAATTTTCTGGTAAAGCCTCTGGCAAATGCATAGAGTAAATCAGCCCTGCCCTTGCCGAAGTTTTAATTTGCATGCCTGTGTCTCTGGAAACATTCCGGAGCCTTCTAAGAAAGCATTCCAGTGTCTGCCTCTGTAAGAGTCCATATGGCAAATGCCTCTGAGATCACAGAACTTTTCTTATTTAAGGCCAAACATACCCCCCTTTATGTTTGGAGTTCTCAGTAGGAGCATAACAAAGATTCTGGAAATTATGGGGAGAATAAAGGCAAAGTGGAGTCAAGAGAACGAAGACAAAAACCTATATGTGCTGATTAAGCATCACTCACGTAATGCACATCTTGGAACAAGGCACACTTCTTGCTCTTGGCTTCAGGAAATGAGAATGGAGTGGGCATACATCAGATGATGGAGTTGATTAGGTTAGCAGTTCAATTAAAATGTTTAAATGTGCCCTCCGATACACACTGATTTTACATTTATTTTACTCAGGGGGGAATCTACCATGAATGTTCTTTAAAATGAAAGAGGTAGGGATTTTAAGAGCATTTGATTTTTTGAATGGAGCACTTTTAAATGTTCTGAGTGTGCAAACAAAACTTTCAAGTGTGTGCTTCCTCAGCTCAGCCCTAAATGTAAAAGGCAGTCATACTTCTGGAAAAAATAAATCACATCAGCTTGGTCTCTGAAATGCACAATTACAATTTGGAAATCACATTTAGGACCATGTCCTAATGATGAAGGAACTTAAAGGGAATAATAAAAGGGAAGATATTTCTAAGCGAGTCTTTTTCCCCTGAAGACATTGGCGGTATCCATTCATTGCACAAGCATTCATCCAGTGTTTGCTCTCTGCTCTGCACTCCACAACGTCCGTGCTGGGGGGAAAGAGAAAATTACACCATAGTTCATCCCTTTAAACAGTCTAGTGGGGGAGACAGACATGTAATAGATGATTGTAAAACCACAAAGGGAGTGCATGACAGAGATGGCTACAGAGTTAAATTCCTCTTCCCACCACCACCACCACTAGCCTGATGGGGTCAAGGGTCTTGTGAAAAATAACCAGTGAACTGAGTCTTAAGGCTAGGAGTTAGCCACATAAATTGGTCTGGGATTGGGATGGCAAAGGAGGAGCATGAGTATGGTTTGAAGGGGAGTAAGAAAGAGCCTGGAATGCCCTCTTAACCACTCAGACTACTGCACAGCTGAGGTGTTAAAGGTCAGGGATGGAGTGAAGAAGGCTGGTGTTTAAGAGGTGAGCAGGCACGAACTAGGTGATGTAGGATTTTTTTTACTCTGTCTAGATGTCCCAGACTTCACTGTTTTTGTCATAGCTCTGCATCTCCTGAAATATATTCTTTCCATTTATCCTTCTTTTTACGTCAGTAAATTTATTTTAAAAGGAGACTTTCTGTATGTTGATCTCAGAATCATGAATTTAAAGGGGAGTGACTGAAAGTGTGCTGGATGACAGCCATGAGGAGGTTTTCAGGTGGGATGGAACGGGGGACATAGGCGTGGAGGGAGGTTAACACGTCCTGGTGTTGGTGATAGGGACCCAGGACAGTGCTAGCCAAGCAGCTGACCCTGGGGTCTGGCAGAAAGAGGAGCCTCAACTGCTCAAGCCACAGAGACAATCTTTTCAGGGAAAACTCGGTTCCGGTTCAGGGCAAAGGAAAAATGAGTCCTCTGCCAACATTGGGAGACTGTAGTAGAAGCTGTTAAATAAAAATTAGGTGTTTCAGAGGCAAGAAGCAAGGGAGGGTGGTCTACAGTCAGAGTTCCAAGTGAGGACATTTATGACAGGTGGGGACTAGAGAGGATGGCAGTCTTTGTGGGGAGCAGAAGGTATCAGCGAGAGCTGTGGACAGTGACCCAACTCCAATGGCCAAGTTTTTGCCCACTTATGTCCATTGCAGAACTGGTTGAGCCACTGGAGGCCCAGGGTGGTATCAGAGTAGAGGTGCGATGGTGTATTTTTTTTTAAATTTTTATAGGAGTATAGTTAATTTAAAATGTTGTGTTAGTTTCTGCTGTACAGCAAAGTAAATCAGTTACATATATACATATATCCACTCTTTTTCAGATTCTTTTCCCATATAGGTCAGTACAGAGTATTGAGAAGAGTTCCCTGTGCTATACAGTAGGTCCTTATTAGTTATCTGTTTTATTTATAGTAGTGTGTCTATGTCAATCCCAATCTCCCAGTTTATCCCTCCCCACCCTTCCCCCGCCCCCGTAACCATAAGTTAATTTTCTACATCTGCGACTCTATTTCTGTTTTGTAAATAAGTTCATTTATACTATTTTTTTTAGATTCCACATATAAATGATATCATATGATATTTTCAATGGTGGTTTTTCATTGCCCTTTATCAGCCCTCTCCCTGAGTCCAAGCTATAAGGGAACTTAATTCTATTATTAAGATTGCAATGTTGACTTGGCTTTTTACTTGTGTGATCTTGTAGCTCAGTTTCCTCAGCATAAAAATGGATATAATCACACTTACTTCACAGAGTTGAAGCACTTGTTAAATGAGATGATGCATATAAAGTGCTAATCAGAGTGTGTGCCCAGATTTTAGCTAGTGTTATATGGAACTTGAATCACTTGGAATAGAATGCTTCATTCCATGTTCAGTATTGCTTAATGAAGTTTTAGTGGAATATCTTTATAGAGAAATACTTAGGGCATATATTACTCTTGGGTCAGATACAGAATGCTTAAAACATTCCAGAAGTATACTGGGTTTTTTTTGTTTGTTTGTTTTTTGTGTTTATCTTTTTCTATTCCAGGCACTTAAAATTATCTATTCCAGGCACTTAGAATTATCTTTGAAAAATCAATCAATGGGACAAGCTATCTTCATGGCAATTAATTTTGACACAAGATAGAGTGTTTTATATGTACACCCATGCCTGCTTGGCAAGAGCTCCTTTTTGGTATGTTAAATACCCTTTTGCTACTACGGCAATATGACTACCATTTCACCTCTGGGGAAATACTCATTTTTTCACTCTTTGCATGACTTCCTATACAGAGTCCCTCCCAAGACCTGTTCTTGTATTACTTATATATATAAAGGAATGCTTTCCGTCACTCAGAAATACAGTAAAGCCCTCAATATTTTTCCAGGAGCCAGCTCCTAAAGATGTCTTAATGGGAACAAACTATTGGACAAGGAATGGATATTACAGATAAGGAGGATAAAAATTAGTGATGGCTGAATCCAAACGGTAATATTAAGGGAGTTATGGGACCACAAAATAGAAAGACGGATTCTCCAGGTTTCCTTGTGCTCATACCCAACATTTCCTTGCCTGTCTCAAGTTTCTCTGCTATCCTTATTCCAATTATAAAATTATTTGGCCAAATGTGAAGGGGTGAATAAGATAGAAAGTATTTTCTGGAAGCTCAGGAAGCAATGCCATTGGCTCCTGGAGTGACTGCCAGGCTTTTAGCTACCACCCTATGTATCAAATCCAAGGAAAGATACAGGAGTTGGTGGAACAGTGCACTCAACTCATCCGTGTTTCAGAGAATGCTACAATACAACCTGGGTTTCCAGAAATTATGTCTATGCAGATTCTTACTATTCTCTGAACTGGCACCTAAAAAGTAGTAAGATTTATTCTCTTTGTTTCCATCCCTTTCTTTTCAAACTTTTGATATCAAATACTTAAAGCCTTCTCAGGATTTTCTGTTGGGAAGAAAGGTGATCTGATCAATTAATTCACATTGAAATAACTGTGACTACATGAGTTTATTCTCTTTGGGGTATATTTAAGGTCTTGTTTAAAACAAAAGAAAAATATCTTTAATAATAAACCTTTAGAGAAATTGTATTGCAAGGGAAATTTCAGCCATCCTTAATTTTCACCTTCTCTGCCTATCCATAGTATCTATTTACTTTCCAATAGCCTTTCCCACATGGTCCTTCACCTATCTGTAGATAATCCTAAAGGCAATATTAAGTTTATTTCTTTCTTTTCATTTGCTACTTGATTTATGTGAAAATTATACTTAAAAGCATTTTTTCCTCGTAGTTACACCATGAGAGCAGTTATGCTAGATTGTAGGCAAAAATAAAACTATTCGTTTCAGCCCCATTCATTTTCACCTATTGTTTCTCTTAAATTCATTTCCTCAAATTTCCTCCTTTAAGTCTAATCGCATCTCATCTTCCAAGGTAATGAAGGGAAAACAAAATACAGAAAAGGGAAAAAACATTCTCACCCAAAGTTACTTGTATCTGAAAAATGAAACAGCAAAATATGTTTGATTTAATCTCAACATCAAAAATTGAATATTTGTTCAACATTTATACAATTTTATAAGCACTTGTTGATAGTGACTATAAAAATGTCACATCATGAAGACCTGTAGGCAGTATTCTTCATGAAAAAGAGAAACTAGATCGCAGAGTGGTTTTATCCTATATGGAGAAGTTAGAAGAACTTTCAGAGGAGAAAGGTATGTCCATAATCTGTTTGCCAAGTTATAGCTGCCATGTTGAAAAAGAGTGGAAATACCATCTCACTGAGGCTTAAACACCAGCTGTGTCTCTTTTAGCTAAATTCTCTAAATCACACATGAACAACAATAAAAAAAATCTTGACAAGTATCCCATCCTTCACAATGGCATTAAATAGGCGTTTTGGTGGGGTTTTAGTTCCCTAAATGCAGGCATCAGCAGCACCATCAGCTGTAATGTTCATGTTAAATGAATCCAAATAAATTTATTTCAAAGGTTTAATGGGATGCAGGGCAGGTACATGTTGGGAGACAAGATGGGGCACCCAGACCAGAATTTACACAGGAGGAAAATTAGAGAGAGATTCATATGTCCAATAATAGTTCAACTAAATCACGATTTCCCAGAGTAGGGGTCTAAGGCCAACATTGTAGATAAGTGCTCGCTACGTGGGTTTTAATGCCTTTATCTTACTCCAGTGTAGACCCAGAATCTACCACTTCTCATAACTACCCTCTGTTTTAAACAATCATCACGTCTTCCTGGACTATTGCAATGATCTCCTAACTTGTGTTCTTGGCCTCTTTTACTGAATCCTCAAAACAGCAGCCAGAGTGACCTGACATAACACAAATCCGATTGTGTCACCCTTCTACTCAACACATTGCAAAGGCCATCCGTCTTGCTCAGAGTAATACCTCACAGCCCACGCAGGACCTAGGAGAGGCTCTGTGTGTGCTGGTCCTTCATTAACTCTCTGACCAAGTCTCCTATTTCCTCCCCCACTTTTACTCAGCTACAACCACTCCGGCTTCCTCGTTGCTTCCTCTGTGCTCTCCAATTCAGAGCCTTTGTATTGGCTGTTCCTTTTGTTGGGAGCTGCACTGTCCACTAGAACCTTCTACAGTGATGGACTTGTCCCACCTCTGTGCTGTCCAAAATGCTATCCACAGGAGCCTAGGATTCACTGTATTTGTACAACGTGTATTTAGTGCCATTTTCCCTTAGCTACATTACTCATTCCTTTCCTCTTTGGGGTCTTTAATGCCACTTTACCTAAAATTTCAGCATCCCCTTTCTCCTCATTTTCTATCCCCTTCCCTGATGTATTTTTTTCATCTTAGTTTATCACTGTCTATTATACTCAGTGTGTATTAGTTATCTCTTTGCTGCGTGTTTGCCTCACTACCATGTAAGCTGCACAAAAGCAGGGAATTCTTTTTCTTGTTTTGTATTGGGGTTTTTTGTTTGTTGCATTCCCAAGAACCTAGAACAGTGTCTGGCACAGAGCAGTTTGCCCCCAAATATTGTTACTTGAATGAATAAATGACTATAAAATAATACTTTATAAAACAGACATCATAACATTTGTGTTGGTAGTGACAGTTGCTGGGGGTATTGGGGGGAAATAATAGAATAATTCCATGCCTCTGAAATTCCCTATGCTTCTGAGTTTTGCACTATCCAAGCTCAGGGAGGAACTGCTGTAATTCTAGGCACTAGATGTTCCTGATGCTATGAGTTACTGCATAGGCCTGTGTACTGCTCCTGTGTAAATTTTGCTCTAGCTGGGAATCTGGGAATACTGTCTTTCTTTCTCCAACTATTTATATGCCAATTAAAAAAAAAACTTTCAGTTTGGGTCAAAAAAAATTCCCATTACTAAAACCAAAAAAAAAAAAAAAATCCTTTAAATTTATTCTATTGAAGTGTAGTTCATTTACAACGCTGTGTTAATAATAATAAAAAAATAAAAACAAAGAAAATGACTCCATGATCACTTATTATCTTAAAAAAATCAAACCAACTCCCTCAGCTGCAACCACCTGAAAGTCTGTTATCTAACAGTATTATGTTCCCTTACGCTACACGACATAAGAAGATAGAAATCTAATTGACAAAAGCATACCTCTCTCACAAAAGTGCATAGAACTTTACTATATCCAATAAAAGTGCTGAATAACTTCCAAAAAGCCTGAAATAATACATAAATAAAAAATTCAAAATAATTCCTTTGGCCTTAACCATCTTAGCCCTCAGATGGTGGTTTTAAGAAGGATGGAAGAATATCAGTAACACACTATAAATTTCATCTGATGCTGGAAGTTATCTTGCTAAGGGAATATTAGGGGACAGAGCTTAAGATCAATTTTATTTAACTGAATATTGAATACAGTACCCTTTTTTTCTGGTTTTGGGAGAAGGTGCTTTAAAATGTACTGAATGTGCCCATGATTCTAATAGAATGGGAGGGCAGCTGTCTGTCTGCACTTTTAACCACTCCCATCCCACCCTGCCCCCCACCCAGGAAAAAAATAAAGTCTGACACACATCATCAAGCTATTTCTCCATGATTACCTGCAGGTTAAACACTACCTTCTGAAGCAGATGGTCAATTGACAGTCTAATAGAAGGAATTGTTATCCTTCCTCTCATCCATTTGAATATGCTTTGGATACTCTCGGTGCCAGCAAATTGCTACAGGTTCAAATAGTGCCCTGTGTATCATCGAGAAACTGAATAATTGAGACTGTCAGACAGCCTCTTTTCCCATCCTTTTCCTTTGTAAAGGAAAATTGTTCTACTTTTATATAATTAACGTTCAAGAACACAGCACAAGGGAATACCATGATGGGATCTTACAACTCCATCAAAATTAAAATCATAACAATATGTAAGATAAAGAATTAGCAATAAATGTAGAGTCCCCAGAGTGAAAAAAAAAAAAAACAACAAAATTCTGTTTTCACAAGTGGGCATGCTCTAGCATGAACCCCAATCCTTTTTGTTAGCCAAAAAAACAAAAACAAAAAGTTAACTTGGATTTTTAGTGGAAACTGTCACAAAGGTGAACTGTCCACCACGGTTCTATCACAGAACTGCAATTTTGTGTTGAAACTTATCTTTGGGAAATTTGTACTTATTAAAAATGGAAAATGCATACAGATGCAATGTCATTTATTTTCATACTGAAGCTTAAATATTTTTAGATTCTATAGACAGATGTAATGATGTGGAATGAGCAAAGAAAAAAAAGTCTGAGTTCAAGTTCAGTTACGCTGCTGACTGGCTACGTCATCTTTGGCAAGTTTGAATTTTGGTTCCTTCATCTTCCTACTTTATATTGTTAATTTAGAGGTTGAATGTAAAGTAGATAATGTATCTGGGACATTATAGATGCTCATAACTTATAGATATCATCATTATTATTATTATCAGTATTAGATTGTGCAAGTGGTATAATTACAACTAAAACATATTTAAGAGGATGAATTCATAGAGAAATAAGGAAAAGGTTCCACATCAAAGTGTCAACAGCAGTTAGTTGTATTTATGTGATAAAGAAGCCTTTTTTCTAGTTTCCTTCCCATGTATTTCTGAATTTTATTTAATAAATTTAATTTCACTGTTAATGAAAACAGTTGTTTCCATTTTCATACTAAAAATTCCTCCTATGCTTATCGGTATGCTCTACCAGGAAAAGATAATCCAAATTATACAATGGTTTATACAAAATATGGAAGTGCTTTTTTAAACATTTTATATTTGAGAAATGTTCAACTTAATTTGCCAATATAATTGTCCCCTTAACAGTTTTTAAATCCCTGTGAATCTGAAAGAAAACTAGTTTCAACTTATCAATTAACATTTTATAAGAATTATTTGATGAGGAAATGTTCTGAAATTTTTATAAACTTTTCTTCTTTGAAATGGGAAGTTCCTTTTCACCAAGACTGAACAAATGTCTATTCTGAAAACCACAAGATTTGAATAGAAATTCTGGGCAAACCATTCTTCCTATTCTAGTTTCTGCCTCACATCATAGCAACTTAAACTTTCCACTAACAGCAACTTTTCAATGAAACTGTATAGATTCACACACCTGAGAAAACTTCAGCCAGGGCTTAACATCACTTCATTTTTGTAAGTTTAGGAACCAAGAGTAATCATTTTTTAGTAGAAAACTTTCCATAGTGTGTGTGTGTGTGTGTGTGTGTGTGTATATATATATATATATATATGTATGTATATATATTCTTGAATGCATCCTGTCTCATAACATGATGGTCCCAGAAAAACTTTCTGCATTGATTTCTTTTGGATCTTTTTTGGTCATTTTTCTTTACTCACTTATCCACCCCTTCTCTTTAACTTGGTTTATTTTTCTTTGTTTGTTTTTCCTTTGTATAAGATATTACAGAGTGTCTTTGAGCTTGAAAGAAAAAAAAAATGGAAAGAAATGATGGAAGGAAAAAAGGCAGGAAAAGAAGAAAAAAGAGAAAGAAATCTAGGACACAAACTTTTCTTACTTCTTTCTGTTTGTGATTATCTCAGCCTTGAATGGCTGGCTAGCAAAGAGTCACATGCATATGAGAAAGCCTCAGCACAAAGATTCAGTGAAAAATTGCACAGGAGGTGAGGAAAAATGACTATTTTCTTTTACCCATACAGTAAAAAGACAAACAGGACTTCTTCAAATGTAAATCTCCTCAACTCCACTAATGATTATGAGACAGCTGTCTTCTTTGAAAAGACGCCTCCCCCTGGAAGCATCATTCCTCTCTCTGTGGCTTTCAGAACACAAGGAAGTCTTGTTTGGCCAATTGTTCAACCTTTACATCATTCTGAGACACCACGTAGCATTCTTACCCCTTCCTCCCAGAAGGTGGCAGATCGCTTATTAAGCACATAGAAGGGGGTGTATTTTTCCCTCCTCACTCCATTTATCTTTCCTTGAGAGAAAAATCTAAATGTCCCTAGTCACCTTGAGTCTTCCATAAAATGCAAAGAGCTTTGCAAATATCCTCCACAGAACCCTCTGATTTCATTCACAATGCGACACGAGAGCTCAAAGTAGTACTTTATCTGTCATTAATCCCACGGCAGCACGTAGCAATCATTAAGGGGGTTACTTACCAGCTTTCTCACCAATGCATATACAGAAAGGAGTAGAAAGGAAAGTTGGCAGGGTCCATGACAAACAATGACTGTGGCTGGGAATTGAGACCCAGCTACTCCGACTGTTGGAAAGACACGTCCCTCGTGTCAACACACAGCCCACGGGGCAGAGGTAATTTTACCATTTTATGATCTACTGTACTTGGCATCTGTTCTGGCACTGGAGACTGTGTCTATTTTGGGGGATCAGTTGTATATTCCCAGATTGCCATTTTCCTCTGCCTTGTGCTCTGTTAAATATTCTACAGTATATTATCACTTCATTTGACTTCAGTTCTTTCCTCTGACAGTGGTGCGGGCAGTCTGGACTCAGAGTCACTTCCTCTCTCAAACTCAATCTGTCTAAATGTCAAAAAGGAAAAAAAAAAAAAAGTAGAACTCTTTACAATCCCAGCAATCTGGCATTTCTGAGGAAATATTTGATAGGTGTTGCGTTTCTGAAGCTCTATTTGCTAGAGGCAGGGGCGGGGAGGGGGGACACTTGGGGTTGAGAACACTGTTGCTTTCATAGTCAGCTTTTCTGGAAAAGTGATATTTTGTTCTTAAAAACCCCAGTCACAAAAGCAGAGGCTGTGTTGACATAAAGTTTTCTTGTTTGTTTGTTTAGGACAGCTCTTCTTCTTCCAACCTTTACTCACAGATCTGAGCGATCTGGCGACAAATTTGGGCAAATGACTTGGACCACAATTTGGTAACACTCACAAAGCTGAGAATTTTCTGTGATTTCTTGCTTCTCTCCCCCACTCCCCTCCTGGGTTCTCTCTTTATCCCTCTCTCCTTTTCTCTCTTTGTATTTCCATGCTGAAAGATTGTCAAATCTAGTGACATAAAAGGACAAATCCCAGAAAAGACCTCCTGGAAGGTTTTGCCGCTTGCCTTTAGGGACAAGTGCTGGCATGAAATATTTTCAGGCTGTTTTGGACCATCCTAATTAAAGGCTATCAGAAATAAAATTAGAGATGACTTCGCTAGGTCAGCAGAATCCAGGGATCACATATTCCTCTGCAGTGGAATGGCTGGGATTAGTGAAATGTTTTACCTAAAAGGACATCTATTGAGTAACTTTCAGGAATGCTCCTGTGCTTGGAAGTGGCCATGGATTGACGAATAATGCAGAATAACTCAAGCCACACAGAGACAGGGTGTGCCTGTTGCACCACAGATTTCTTAACTTTTAGAGTCAGGGTAGCTTTTCATTCCTTTAGTTTCAGTTGGAAAAGAAAAAAAAAAAAGGAGGAGGAGTCGTCAGGATAGTCTGAAAGCAAGAAAAAGCAAGAATACTGTGAAGGAGAGAAGAGAGCAAGGGAAATAATTCTGGTTGAGAGTCCACAACCTATGTCAGGCACCCAGCTAGGTGTTCAATAGACAATAACTCATGTAACTTTCAGGCTCTCTTTGCGAGACGTTTCTCTCTCCATTTTCAAACTGGAGAAACTGAGGCTCAGCCAGAAACAACCGTTTGCCTAAGATTACAACATTAATAGGTAGCAGAGCCAGGATTTTATTTTGTTCCTCTTTATTGCCAAAGTCCATGCACTTCCCGTAACTCTAGACTGAGATCTCAAATCGGTGTTGACCAGGCTTTTTTCTCTTCTTCTACTTTCTTTAGAGACTTGCCTGCTTTCTAAGACTTGAAGCAGATTGTTAACCTTCAAAATCATTGTCTACTCATCTGACTAGCATGCATGCAAGGCAAAAGGAAAATTTATCCTGGGTTAGGAAAATCATCACTGATTTCATTTTCTCGTTCCTGAGGACAAAGGCATGTTGGTTAAAAAAAAAAAAAAGAAAAAAAGGAATAGGATAATAAATATTTTCAATTCATTTTTAATTTGAAAAAATGTGAAATACTTGTAAACTTTAAGCTATTCTGCGTGGAAGGACATTACCATTACTGTAGTCACGTATTACGAGGCATTGAAGAAGAAAGCAGCTCATAAAAATATCAGCCAAAATTATGTATTAGGTTTCAGGAGATTACCACCCTAGCTTTGAAAATAAATAAAACTATTTTTACTGTATGTTTAAAAATATATTGCCATGAAATACTCAGGATCAAATACTCAGGATCACCTGAGTTCCATTTCTGACAAAAAAGAACCTGATTTTTTTTAATGTCATCCAAATATGTTTTTGAATCAATAAAACTTCCAAGACAGAATTTCCTATTTTTCAAGTTTGGCAGAGTTTTGGTAAGGGATTCAGGGTCTCCTCCCACCCTTCCGATGTGGGGTTATTTTCCAGAAGAGCTGCCAATTGTTCAGCTATCTTCTTGGACGAAACAGAGTTGTCTGGTTCCCCTGCTGCCTTATGAGTTATTCCTTAACTCGACAGGAATAAGCCTGTTCCCTTAGACTCACATGGCACAGGCTGGATACGTGAGCCTGATTTTTTGGCTCTTTCATCAGAACTCTTCCTCTGTGGGCAAGCCTGTGTTCTGGTCGGCTCTTCTTTTATCAGAGGCACTTTCTGCCTACATGTGCCTGGGTCCATGGCTAAGCTTAGGAGTGATGGAGGTAGACAGTCATGGGGAGGTCTGACCCTCATGTTCCACACACTCTGTGACCAAAAACAAAAAAAAAATGTTTTTAAAAAGCTCCAATACCAGAGACCTTTAATCCAGTCTGGCTACAACATGAAGGACAAGCCAAGAGCAATTTACCCCCTGTTACTCTTTCCTTTCACTCTGATTAAATGTGGTCTCTTTGAATACTCTTGAGTGGTAACTTCTAATACCACACCTACACTTTTTTTTTTTAATTAAAAGAAAAAATAAAATGCCTGAAGGAACAAAAAGCCCTAGGGCTTCTGACAAAATAATTTCAGAAGGCAAATGATAGCTACAGACCCCAATCACTATCATAAAGTTAGACTGTACAAACAGAAAAAAATATGACTAGAACTTTGAATTCTTCCTGACAATATGATGTGATAAGTTTTGGACAATCTTGGGAGCAGGCATGCTCAATCATATACACACACAGATACGCATACATAAATAACATGTGTGTGCGTATTTGATGTGTATAATGTAATACGCTTAAGATGAATCTATTTAGGAGGAGAATTGTAAGTTTATTTAGGGAATATATGTACTCTGCAATTGAGTGGGGATTATGTTTTCCTAAAGCCACTGGTAGGAACATAAAGTTGCTTTATCAAACTATCATCAAACAAAAAAAGCTGCCTTCTTTATCTCTATGTCACTCAGCCAAAAAGTAGTAAAGAATTCCGTTTTGGTTGCATCTTAGGAGTTTACAAACAAACCGAAGGGGCAGGGCCTCCCCGACATTTCCATTTTAAACCTTTATTTTTTTCAGTGTGCATGTTGAAATGCGAAGACCGTAAGAATAGAAATTTATATTCCTGGTATAAGTGTGATTGATATCATTCCAGTGGTATTTTTGTTTTATTTCCACCGATCACTTGGATTTCTCTAGAAAAGCCACACTTCATTCACTAAATAGCCTCTAGCAAGGAGAACAAGAAAAGGAACATAGTTTTCTATCAGATTCACAGAAGAGGGTTCCTTTCAGGGAAGAAAGAACCCTGAAGTGTTTGCCAAGAATGTGAAATTCCTGGTGTATCTAGAGTTCAAGTGTCTTCTTGGTGATGCTTATGTAGGGAAAGGATTTGAAGTAAAAAGAAAGATTTTTTTTAAGTAGTATATATTCCAAGGGAGCTAGACTGAGAAACTGAACAGCCTCAATGATCTATGGAAAACTTAGATATACCTAAGGATTGTCACTGACCTCAGCTATTCCTGAAACCTGGATTAAGCCATTTGTAGTGGAAATCTAATTGCTTTTCATTCACTTCATTTATTTGCTAGCATCTACTAGCTGCCACAAACTGGGTTTTGTGCTAGGGATACAGGAACAGAGTCCCTGCTCTCACAAAGTTCATAAGCTAGTGGAAGAGAAAGCAATTAAACACAACACAATTAGAAGAGATAGGTAGTAAGAGAGAGATGCAATGAAAGGACTAAGTCTGGTGGGGTTTGCAGGGGGTAATCAAAGTACACTTTCTGAATAGCATGACACTGCCACTGAATGCACTAGGAAGAAAGTAGAAGGGAAAATGTGTTCCAAATCTGAGCAGGAGGAAAAAATTATAAAACCTCAAGCCACTTATTAGCTATTTATTAGCTACCTGCTGGGGACAATGTGAGATTCTAAGCAGTAGAAAGGAATCAAATCTATTCCTTACATATGCCAGTATTTGGAGTTTATCCCCAAAGGATTTTTATTGAAAGATTTTAAATAAGAGAGTGGCATGGTTAGATCCTTTTCCTTCCTTCTGTGATCAGAGACAGGTTGCTATGAGGCTTGGGGATAAGAGTTTGTACAATGGCACTAGTTCATCATATCCATTGTTCAAAGCAGATCCACCAAAGTGGTGCAGACCTGCATGTGGTTTTTGTGTCAGGATCATTGATTATCAGACAGAAACACAAAACAAAACAAAACAATTCTGCTCAGGAATTATTCATGGGTGGCTGTGGAGGAATCACATGTGCTCTACACTCTTTCAGCTTAGATTACTCTGCAGCCTCATTGATCATTTATCTCTGACTTTCTTTTGGCAACAAAGACCAGTTCCGTTTCCTCTGAGTCTGACTCAGGACAAATATCTCATCTCTCATGATACCTAGGTAAAGCCAAAAGTTAAAATGATTTTTCAGGAAAAATAAACTTTTCATGTAAGCTTCTTTTCTAATTATATTTATCATTTCATTAACAGAGTGAACATAATGACTCATCTGTATCTATTTCTTTTCCTGTTTGGGGAAGAAAAGGTGGGACACGTCTTACTTAAAAAGGCTTCAGGCAAAGACAGTTCCACTTTTGGCAGTCAGCCTGCTATTGCTTTAATAGAACACATCATTCACATTTCTTTCCTTATCACTACCAGTCTAAGCAAGCATTTGTTGCTAATATAAATTAATATTTAAATTTTTTTTCAAGTATACTTATTTTTCATAAATCTGTGTGGTGGGCTGTGCTGGTTTTTAGAATGGAATCCTCTATATGATCATTTTAAATTTGTAAATTAATCCATGAGGTGGAATATAGCACAACCTTTCAAAGTGCCCCTTGATGAACAATGTTACTTCTTATGTTTATTTTCTGTCCCAGAAAATATATTTTCTTCATTTTTTAAAAAAAAAACCCATAAAGACTTTCTGATCAAGTCAGTACCCTCTGAAAGGATATCAAAGTAATTGGGAAAGTGTGATTATGTTTGAAGGTAGAAAGTTACCTTCTAAAAGTCAGATATTCTCAGTAGCCATACTTTTTAATCAGTTTTACAAGCCATCCTCATTTGCATCAGATTGCAAAATACTGGTATCCTGTTTGCTTCATGAACCAAATATGATGATTCTTTTTTCTGAATCCTGTTTTTTTTTTTGTTTTTTTTTTCCCCCTCTGAGTCTCTCCTATGCATTTACACTACCCCTATTGATTGTTTCTTCCCCTTTTCAACTAGTTTATAATGTCATTGTCCACCTAGCAAAAATAGCTAGAATTTGTAAGACTCCATGCTAGGAACTGGGCACATATTATTTCATTTAATCCTCACATTAACCCTGAAAGACGGGTGTTACCTCTCCATTTCTTTACAAAGAAAATGAAGTTCAGGAAAGTTTAGCAATTTGCCCCTAGTCATAAAAACAGACAGGTTTACCTGAGTCCAAAGCTGATATGCTCCCTCTTCTAACACTCGATTTCCTAAAGCATGATCACTTAAACCTTGACATTTTCATGATCAAGAGATCTTCATTAACTCATCATATTGAATCTAAACTCCTCTTTGATTTTAAAAAACCTTTCCTAATTTGCTTCAGTTGAACTCAATAAACAGTAACTGAGGGCAGACTGTGTACCAGGCGCTGTTCAGGATACTAAAGATGAAAGGAAGGATGACATGTTTACTCTTCACATGCAAAGTTATTGGCCATCACTCCCTGAGCTCTTCACCTATTCTGTCAAATCAATATCCTTCTTGTGCTTCACTCTGGCCACGTTCTCGCTCACTCTCATACTGTTGTTTTTGTTTTTTTGGTTTTTTTTTGCCTCGTTGAACATTTTATTAACATGCCATTTTAATTTATAGGATAGGATTTCTCAAACTGTTCTCTTTAAGATATTAATAGGTGCTTTTAGAAAGAAAGAAAAAGAAGAAAGTTAATTTGGATACATTTGGCAAATGCTGTCAAATATTAACTTCTACTGGTTACTAACAATGATAACGACCCTACAAAATTCTCTGAAAAACCTGAAAGTAAAGAATTCATAAATTTGTTTAAGCCAGTCTTTTCCATAGTTTTTGTCCACAGAACACATTTTTCTTCCCAAATTCTTAAATTTTATTGCATTCAGAGTAGAAAATTCTTATGGTGCTTTCTCTCATTCTTCTTAAAATTTCGTTTAATCTTTTGAGTAAGTAACCCATATGGTTCAAAAATCAGAACAGTGAGAAAACATTACATGCAGATTTTTCTTTTCCATCCTGTTCTTGACCATCATTAGCCACTTTTTTCAATGCTTGTGTTTCTTTCTTTAAACACAAGGAAATCAAAACACAGATATATATTTTATTTATCCTTTTCTTAAAAAATAGCACAATATATTACATTGTATTCTCTGTATCCTGTAATGAGTTTTCTTTTGTATTTTCAAAGCATAGGTTTCTTGTGGGGCCTGATTTAAATCTCACTTCTTCAATGAGGCTTACCCGATCCTCGCTGAAATAGCTGGTGCCTCGTGGTTTAAACTCTCAGTATCTTCTTGTTTCCTATCTGATCTTTTGATCTCACCAGTGAGATGATAAGCTGTGTTGAACATGGGAATCAGAGGCACTCCTTTTTCCACTTCTCCCATACCACCAAGCCTGAAGTAATTGCTGAGTTAATCATCCTGTCTACACATTAGCAGGTGGGAGAGAAAGCCACAGAGACCTGTTGGAATCTGACTCATTGCCTAGAATTATGGGAACTTTCTCTCCACATTGCTGCGTACAAAGTCTTGTCCAGTATAATGAATCACAGAATATCACTGAATTAATTCTTCCCCAATGTGAGAAAATAAAACATCAAAAATATTAAAAAATATTATAAATCATAAGAGTAAGCATCACAAAATGTGGGCCATGTTCCTAGCTGTAACATTCCCAGCCCTTATATAAGCCAATAAACATTGTCTGCACCTATAGAACGAAAATAATTATGTATAGCTATTGAAGTTGATACTTGTAAGGCCAAGAATTAAAGTTCTTAAGATTTAAGTTACTTGAAAAACAACAACAACAACTCTTGGAATCCTCATTATTATACTGTTTTGAATCAAGCAGCTTTTTCGGAGAAATCCATGAAGATGATGGCTGGTGAGATAAATAAAGCATATTGCAATTAGATTCAAGTTCAGCAAGCAATGAATGAGTGCCCACCTTGGCAAAGCCACATGCAAAACTTGAGGAGATAAAGCTTGAACAAGACAGACTCCCTGTCTTCTACGAGTTACAGTCACAGTGCCTCCAACTGACATTAGATATTTTGTGATGAGTTGTAGAGGGGCAGAAATTGTGGCGGGCACTTGGACAGATGCCTGGGGGAGAGAAGTCTTCACATTTAGTCCCATAGAACAGACCTCATGTAGAGGACTTGAGAAAGGTTTAGGAATATTAAAATTTTATGAAACAAATAGTAGTAAAATGATGAGATGGATAACCTTGATACAGCTATGATAGTTTTACTTTCCCTCTCTCCCTTTCAATGCATTGAAACTCTGGTAAAAGTTACTCCTTGATGGACACCCCTGTTGGCAAAAAATCAAGTTTCCACGTAGACCAGGGAAAATGCTTTTCAGATTTTCTGATAATGCTATTAATTGAAATCTCAATTCTAAGTACAGAATCAAGCATCATTCCAATATCCTGCCAGGATTGCCCTTCATAGAATAAGAGAGAAGGCAGTCATGTAACTAAGCCTCAGGTTAGAGCTAGATCATATTCACCGCCAGGAGTTTCTATGTAGGATATGGGAAGACTGGCAAGATAAGCCCTTCCTCTTTTGGCCACGGGGTTCCTGATGTGCCCCTGAGGTTTCCCCGTATTAAATGGCCAATACTTTTCATTGCTTTTAAAGACACACACGATGCCCATTCCTTGTTTCTTTGCTCAGTACATTAAAAGCAAGAGGTTTTCTTCTCCTTCTAGATTGTCAAGAGAAATGAATTTAATTGACTCTAAAGAGGGCCAGAAATAAGCCTTTTAGTAATTGAGTTCTGCCATTTTTGCCTGGAAAGAGGGATTATACCCTTTCCTGTGGCTGCAAAGTAGATGTTATGCTTGAGAAGAAGTTTCAGCCATTTCAAAACATGGCTTTTCTTTCTCGGTGACCCTTCTGCACTCTCCTGTTAAGATTCTGAAATAAGGAAGTTAACAGGCTCAAAGAGCCCACTGTTTCCTATTTCTATTTCCAGTAATAGCTCTCAGGGCTACTTTGTCACCAAGACCCACAGAATTGAATGTGATTGCAGCAAAAGGTACTATGAGTAGAAAATGAATTCCTTATGTTGAAAAGAGAAAAATGTGTGGGTGCTTTAGGAAAGAGGCTGTAGACAGTGATAGACTTTTCAACAACATATTACAAAGGGATGGCTAAACTGACAGATGATTAGATGATTGACATAATTTTTGAGAGTAATAAAGCTGAATTTTCCAATTTATTATGGCTTTCATGCATTTTCCTTTTAAACTGCTGGTTATAATGCTTACCCCCAATTCTTATGTGCAATCTATTCTGATGTGTTTTGTCAGCAAAAATTCATAAAGCAATATGAACTCACATAAAGTTGACTTACCTTGTCATTTTCTTCCAGGAAATAAAAGTCCTTGGCTTGAATCTTGACCGATGATTCTTACAAACAAAAGGCACTCATGGCTACTCAGTCAAAATTGAAATGGAGATGTCATTTGAGATTTGGATGCTCAGTGACCTAATGAATTCAGAGAAAACGATTAGGAATTTGAACAATTATGTGTCATCGTGTGCCTTATATTTTAGCCTATAACATATTTCTAGGCTACCTTGTTTTACCCTTCTGCCATAACCAATATTTTTAAAATTTGAGGAGCGTATTCAGTGTAGTTGCATCCTACACAATGATTAGGTTAGAAATCCAGCTTGTAAAAGTCAATAATTACATGTAGAAAAGTTGCCAGTTAAAACCTCTTAAGTTACCCATGAAGTATAATAAAATATGTATCGTTTATACAAACAACCTCATACAATATGTGCACATATGTAATGTGTACAGTAAAGCACAGTATTTAATAGCAAATGCATTTTTTATAATTGTGGTAAAATATACATAACAAAATTTACCATTTTAACCATTTTTAAATGTATGGGTTAGTGACATTAAGTGCAGTCACATAGTTGTGCAAACATGACCACCGCCCATCTCCAGAATTCTTTTCATCTTCCAAAACTAGAACTATCTACCCTTTAAACACTGACTCCCAACACTCAAATGCCAGCAACCATCATTCAACTTTCTGTCTCTGTGAATTTGATTATTCTAGGTGGCTCGTGTAAGTGGAATCATACAGGATTTGTCTTTTTGTGACTGGCTTATTTTACTTAGCATAATGTCTCTAAGATTCAACCACATTACAGCAGATGTCAGAATTTCCTTCCTTTTTAAGGCCAAATAATATTCTGTTGTATGTGTATACCACATTTTGTTTATCCATTTATTTGTTGATGAACTTGGTTTACTTCTATCTTTTAGCTATTATGAATTGTGCGGTTATAAATCTGTGTGTATAAATATCTGAGTCCCTGTTCTCAATTCTTTCGCATATATACCCAGAACTGAAATTGCTGGATGGATCATATAGTGATTCTGGGGTTTTTGTTTTGTTTGTTTTTGTTTGTTTGTTTTTTCATTTTATTTACTTATTTATTATTTTTGGGGGGGTACACCAAGTTCAGTCATCTGTTTTTATACACATATCCCGGTATTCCCTCCCTCCCAGTGATTCTATTTTTAATTTAAGATAGCACCAGTCTGTTTTCCATAGCTGTATCATGTTACAGTCCCACCAGCACTGCACAGAGTTTCAATTTTTCCACATCTTCATCAACACTTGTTATTTTCTGGTTTTGTTTTGTTTTGTTTTTATAATAGCCATTCTAATGGCTGTGAAGTGGTATCTCATTGTGGTTTTGATTTGCATTTCCCTAATGATTAGTGATATTGAACATCTTTTTATGGGCTAATTGGCCATTTGTATATCTTTTTTGGAGAAAAATATCTTTAAGTCTTTTGCCCATTTTTTAATCAAGTTGTTTTTTGTTGTTGAATTGTAGGAAAATGGATGCATTTTTAATTACATTATATACATTTGAACAAGTTGAATGCATACGATTCCATTACAGTACATTCCAGGGAATGCTGAGTCAGTGGAATTTGAGATATGATGAGTTACTATTACACAGCCAATGCTTTGACAATATACTGGATGTTGTCAGTCGTAGAGAAAAAACAATGAGGGAAGAAGATATTTAAGTAGAAGAGGAGACAGGCAAAAACCACTGAACTGCTCATTTAGGCAAACTTTGCTGATCACCATGTTAGCTCTGATGGGTAAGTTACAAATTTAGGAAGTGAGTGACTCATTGTTCCATTCCTCATGATTGTGTTACAAGTGGTGTTGCATGCACTCACCTACTTACCATCAGTGAGCACCCGAACATATCGGGTCGGCTGGGTGAGTGTTTCAAAGTTGTTGAGCAGGGCTGACTTCTCCGTTGCTAGGCTGTGCCTCAGACTGTCTTCACAGAGCAGGTCACTGTGACCTCCAGTGTTCTGGTTCCACCTCTGAGATCTCTCCTCTAGCTCTGGAAGTCCTGCCAAACCCGCTTGACAGTAAAAAGCCTACAACAGATTAGTCTGCTGCCACCGCCGCTGCTACTGGTGCTGCTGTGGTTTCCTAGCTGTGTCCTCCTCACCTTTGTCTGGCCCCAACTTGTCGGTTCACATGTTTCTTCTGCCCACCCTGCCCATGCTCTCCTCACTTCAGCATCCCCTACAGCAGTGCTTGCAAAACCCGCCGTCATCCATCCGGAGCTCGTGTCACAAATCATGGGAACCTGTTGCAGCAGGCACTGTTGGGAACTGGGCTGTGTTCCAAAAACTGGTTGTCAGGGCTCCTTGTTACTGTTTAAGATTAAATGAGGCTCGGGGATGCTGCTGATGAAATTGTTTAGAAAGCTGGATGTGGTGCCTCTGGAATAGGTCTAGGTCCTATCATCATTAGAAGGATGGGAGGGACTTGCCTTTCAAGTCTAGGCGGATGCACATTTGCAGGGATGCCCCGAGGATGTTCTACTTTAAACACATGCAGGGCAAATCCCATTTTGAAATCTCCAAGAGGTTGTTTATTTTGCCAACACTAAGAAGGTTCTTCACTGATACACAGACAATTTTTTTGTTTAACCACATGGAAGTCTTACAGCTTTTTTCAGTTGTATCAGATACTTGAAACACTCTTCACCATATATGCCTTTTTTTATTCAACAGGCAGTTCCTGAGCACTGAGCGTGAACCAGGCACTGAGCTAGTGAAAAGGGAGCAAGGCATCTGGATGGGGGAGACTATGTGCTTTGGAGCCATACCACGTGCTTACCTTACACCCCAGCTCTGCCACTCAGTAGAGGAACTCAGGGCAAGTGTCCCCGCCCCATTAGTACTCATTAGCCTCATTTGTAAAATGGTGAAAGTGATAGTACCCTTCATTAACATAGCAAGGATTATTGGATATTGATGTGTGTAAACTGCTTAGCACAATGTCTGGCTCAGAGTAGACATTCAATACATGACATGATACTATCGCTGTTATTCTTGAATCAAGAGGTGGAAAATAAGGTTTTTACCCTCAAGTAATGCATCAGCTAGTAAGGAGACAAGCATATAATCAATTACAAGATAATCTAAGTACTATAAGGAAGATGGTGAGATAGAAGCTCTAAGGCGGGGGGAGGGGCTAATTAATTCTGTCTGGAAGCAGGGAGTATGGAAGTTTTGTAGACGGCATCTCAAAGGAGATTTTACTTGGGCTAGAACTTACACAAAAAAGATTTTGACAAATCTTTTAATGTTTTAAGGTTTTTTCTTTTTGTACTTAATGTGTTTCTCAAAATGTCCCTTCAGCCTACAATATCCTTTCTCTCTTCCATTCCCAAGCCCACATTTTATCAGTCCTCTATCCTTCAAAGGCTCTGCTCAAATGTCAAATCTTTCTTGATTCCTTCCCTGATGAATGAATAAATTAAATATCACTTGATATTTAATTTATTGTATGCTGGGGCCTAAAAATAATTTTTCTTTCAGAGAAATTTATTTTGGCCAGAGAATTGCTGTAATGGAATATAACCTGTATTAACATGAGTGCCATCAATCACTCTCTGAGATGAATATGATAAACATTTCCATTTTTGATCCAATTAAAGCTAGTGGAGCTAGAAAAAACCATATGGACTCCCTTTCTTTTTTTAAGTGGTATAAATTTTCAAGGCATAACTACCCAACTGATTCAGAGACAATAATATGCCAGTAGAGTTTGGATACAATCTGCTGATGTAACATAAAGGTCTTAGAACAATAAACGGAACCCATAATATAAGGAACTGATGGCATCAGGATTATTAGATCCATCAGGACATTTAGTAACAACCAAATGAAAGAAAACCACAACCCAGCAAGCCAGAGGCATATTAGTTGTTCCTTTCTGCTAAATAGTTCCAACTAGAGAATCTTCAGTGATAACGAAAATAATCAGTAAAGTTTACTGTGTAAACAACCAAGGCAAATTGTACCTATAATAATTCCAGAAAAATAAAACCCAGGAGGCAGTACAGAACATACACCCACATTTTTATCTCCCACCAAGTATTGCCCAAGTCCTAGCGCTGAGAATGTAAATATCAGCTATGACGGACACAGGACCATCATTCAGACATGAAATGATAAGCCTGTACCATAAAGATTCTAGCAAAAAGGCATGAGAATCTGCTGTATCTCATGTTTGGCAGCGAAGACGAAGATGTGACAGAAAGATGGAGAGTTGGGTTGTTGGGGTTAAATTAGTCATAAGAGGCAGAACTGACATTTTTGCATAGCAAATGAGTAATAAATGAATGATAGGTTGAATTTTACAGAAATCACAAATTGGATATCTGATTCTAAATGCAGTCTATTGACGTAGTTTGGCGCATCAAATATTTAAATTAATTTTTAAGTAGAAGATTTCACATGAAAATCCAGATTTCTCTTTTCACTAAAAAATTGGAAACTTGGGCACTCCATATGCAGATGTTTGTAATGCTCTTGCCCTCACTTCCTTTAAATCTTAAAAGTCTAACTTCGCAGATCACCTTACTTGCAGTCATCTAACTCTTCACTCAAACATTGCACCCCACACCCTCCTTATCACCCTTCTGTGTTTTGTTTTTCTCCATAGCGCTTGTGATCTTTAGTATGGTGCTTAATTTACTCATTTATGAAAGCTCCAGGTGGACGTGGATTTTGTTGGATTTGTTCAATGTCTATTTTTCTCAATTTTTTTCAGTGTCTAAAATATGAACATAGTATACAGTCAATAAATATGTATTAAATAAGTCCAGTAACACTGGGCCTATATTCTGCATATAATAACTGCTACAATCTAAATAGGAGCTGCTTTCAATGGGCAGGTTCCACAGAGCCCAACTCACCATCAATCCCCAGTCCTCACAGCTTAGCCCTCTGTAAGCACATAGTTTAAAAACACCAGCTTCATTCTAATCATACAGAATTCCTACAAGATTAAATGAACATACAAAATAAGTTTTCAAATACAATATACAAGACCTTGTGTCAAATGCTTTTGCATACATCAACATCTGTTTTACAAGAGAGATACCTGAGGTTCTGGTAGGGAAAATCAGTTGCATAAAAAAGGAGACCTGAGATTTCAACCATGATTATCTGCTCTCAAAGCTGTGTTCTTAACCCCTGTGGGTCTTGGAATTTATTAAGACATAACACGAGTATTTTTATCTATGGCAAAGAGAGATTGAAATGTCTTTATAAAACCAAGGCTTTATTCATCCTAAATCTAAGAAAAGCAAAAATACCAGCTCTAAGGGGAAAAAAAAAAAAAGAAGTGTTTCAGGAGATTACTCAAATATCCTTTAGTAACATCAGAAATAATGTTTGAAGTGAGGAATGGAACAAAGACACCAGATTTGTTTTCTGGAGGAATGGGCAGTTAATGGAAACATCTGCAGATTCTTCCAGTAAATTGTAAATCCACCCACCAGCTCCAGTTCAATGCAGAGCAATTGCAGAGACCTGGCCGAACTTGGTGATTCTTAGCTCCACTGTGGAAAAAGACTCCAGCTGGGTGATTTGACTGCCGATCATGCTCTGATTGGTGCTCTCACCTGATAAATGAGAAAATATCAAATGTTGCATCCCTGTTTACTCTTCATGAGTTATGTGACTTTGGACACATCTCCTCATTTTTTATTTTCCTTTGACATAAGCTTGGCTGTGGGAAAATTTCTGTTTCCCTGTGGGCCTCATCAGTTGTGAAAAAGGACAAGGGGACAATAACACTTCCTGCAGTCTTTGACTATAAATCCAGAGAGGATTTATCCACAGCCACCTCACCCCAAAACCCCATAGTAATACTTTCTGCTTCTGTTCACACTTGCTTTGCAAAATCCAACCCCAGGTAACATAGCTCTGATCACGCAAAGGAAAAGGTTGAGCTATCACTCCTTTCATTCAAGAATGGCCTTGGAGGTTGTGGATGAAAAACAACAGAAAAAAAGTAAATGGGCATCCCCAACAATATTTTGTTGTGTTGCTGCCGTCATTGCAAAGCTTGGCTCAAGTGCATGCAAATATGATAAATTGATATTCAGAGAATACAGCCACCCTTCGGTTTTCCTCCTCTCCATTTCCGTCCTAAACATGGCCCGAGATAAGAACTATTGCCTCCCTCTCATCTTCTTGCTTGACGGCTGGACCTTACAATCCCATCTCAGTTGCCCATTCTGCTCTTGAGTGAGGGTAATACTCATATTTCTGCATCCTCCCTTATATGAATGATATTGATATGAAACGAAATTAAAAAATCATCTTGTTGGTAACTCCCAAAACCTGTTTTTCTTTTTTATCTGGTTAATTGGTTATTTGGGAGGGCCAACTTTTGTTTTTTTAATTCTTTTTTGATTATACTTTTTTCAATGTTTCTTAAATACCACGATGGTGTATATGTTTTTGGCTTAAAGTATTACACAAGTCTGATGAGATATAGAAAAATGTGAAGTTAGCCCCTTTGTTATTAAACAATTCAGGTCCTGGCATGAAATGCCCCAGGCGTCAGCCACAGGAAACCTGGCATGACAGAACCTGTGGTCCTGGACAGCACAGCTCCAAAGGAAGTGCTCCGTGTGGTGTTTGTGCAAACAAGTGGTACCCCTCAGGTGATGCTAAGATGTTAAGACTGTTTAAAAAGGAGTTTTAGAAAACTTCTGCTTGATAGCAATCAAGTATATGCAGAAGCTATATAATCCCAGAATCCTGATTTTAACGTCTAAAAAAAACCCCCAAAAACCCAAAAAACAAACAAAAACAGGGAAGGGAGAGGTAATTTACTAGGATTTCTTAATCAAAATGAATAACTTCTTGGTTGAATGGCACCAAAACTTGTCAAATTGGGGTCAAATGTAAAATGCCCTGATCTTAGAACACTGAATTCTGATCCAAACAGTTCAGAGGCACCGTGAGAGAGAATCAAAAGTTAGCATCCACAGTATTAATACAAAACATATTTAAAGACGTTCTTTATCCATCGTGGTATGGAACGTTTGTTAGTTCATTAATCGAACATGTTTTTTAGAGGTGAGTTGATTTTGATATGTACCTTTTCCATGTGATGAAGAGAAGAAAGAGGGCTTTTCCAACAGAAATATTTTTATATGCAGTCTAAGTAGGTATCCTCATGAAAATTTTCCTCAATTCTGGAATGTCTAGGCCCTCACTGTGTTTGAAGATTGCCGCCGAGTGCGGAATTTGTTTTTTGCCCCTCTCCCGGCTGCCCTACATACTGAGATCATGAGGTACGCTGCTCTTTGGAAAGGAAAAGTAAATATTGGGTTGCTCTAACTGAGGTCATAGTGTCTCCATGTCTAGACATCACTAGTAACTGGTGCCTTCTAGACCTGCTGTGCTTTTCACGGATTTATAAATGTATGAATTGCTTTGTATTTGGTTGCAGAAAATGTACTGCACTTCCAGACAAGTTTGAAAATTGTGTTTCAAATCTTTCCGATAAGTCTCTGCTTGAGCTATTTTTCCCTCCACCTAAAGCAAACGGCTCTACGTAATGAATCGGTGGACAATACGATGGCCATTTTCCATATTTTCAAACTCACCAAACAAATCATTTTTACTTTTTGTAAACTAGCTATATTTTTATTCCATTGGAGCAGTATCTTTCCTCAATGGCTCAGAATTTAAATGAAAGAGAGAGTAGAAAAAGAAATTTCTACTAAAAATAGTATGAAAAACAATTGCCTGTTGTAGGAAAAAAAATGAAAGGAAATTATTTTTTCATTGTACACTTTTTTCTTCTTGTAGATGGACCATTTGCTTTGGTTCTTTTACTGCCTCACTATGTCACAATATATAAGAAAAGTGAAGTATGAGAAAAGACACAGTCATACACATATGTTTTTAAAGATAGTCCAGGGAAATAAGTCCTTATGAAAAAGCCTGAACAATTTTACAAATGGTATGACTTTCGAATTCTGTATAGTTACTTTTTTAAACTTACCAAATAATCACAAATGCAGATCTATATATGCACTTCGGCAAACAGAAAATAATTTATTACTTGTTACACCAATGTCCAAATAAAATTTAGGCTGTGTGTGTGTGTGTGCCTGGTAGGGAAAAAAAAAAATGTGTTCTAAAAAATACTCTGTGAGCCTTTGCGAATATTTCAAGACACACAGCATTTTTTTCAGCTTCTTTTTATTTTGAGCATAAGATATTCCACAATCTTTATGTCTCCAATTGATCCACATTATGTTATTTACAGAAACACATTATAATATATTCTTTGACGTTTGATTCCTGGTGATGTTTCAGTTATTTGTGTTTTTAAAATGAAAATAAGATATTAGGAGCCTACAAAACCATCAAAAAATCTACTTATACTTGCTATCAAAATTTTTTAAATTATATTGATTCATCTAAAGCTAACTGTTCTCTATAGAAATCTCTTACCCAGTGATTCTGCTTCGTTGGTTTTGCTTTGGGGGAAGAGCAAATCTACCTTCATGCCACCAGCATCATCATCATCATCATCATCATCATAGTCTTGTCAAATTGTAGTATTATTTTATTAACCAAACATTAATACAGATGAGTATTACCCTTGCCTAAGTTTCAGGAGGGCCAAACCCTAGTAATGAAGATACTTCCAGCTGGCTTTCTTCTCTATGTGCGCAGTGATTTTTGCTTTCTTGAAGGGACAGGGTGGTGTACTTAGTATCCCTATGGTGTTTCATTTACTGTTTCACATCCTTTTCCCTCTTGTTTGATGTCTATCCCCACTTTCTCTTCTTGCCCCATTTCTACTTGCCCTTCAGTCTGTCTCCTTAGAAAGCCTTCCCTTCACCCTCCTATTCCTGTCAAATCCCCTCAGTGTTTCCTACGACATTTTGTACTCTCTATTAGAGTACTGGGCATATTTTATTATATCAAGTTATTTCTGTCTCTTTCTTCTCTCTGTGAGTTTTCTAAAAGCAGAGACCTCCAGAGCCTTGCCCAGCTCGTCAATAAGTGTGAATTAATTAACCAATTAATATGTATTAAGTGAATGTTTTTAAGCTAGTTAGCATTTTGAAAGACAATTAATTTCACTCCATAAGTTATACAAAGTAAATTAAAGTTGGAACAAAGGATTGAATGTTGATAATACTCTAATGAAAATATCAATGTAAGAATCAGTAAAGAAATGTTTTTCTTAGCAGTTGAATTTGCCCCTAAGAAATGACCGTTTTTGTTGATAGCTGCGTGGGATAAGACCCTAAGAGCAAGACTGAGTAATAATAGTTATTTGCTGAGATTTAGGGAATCAAGTTCAGTTAAATTAAGAGCTTTTGTGTCCTAACTCAGAGTAGGTATGAAAAATTGGAGCAAGCACTGAATTTTTTCAGAAAATAGAAAGGATTTCAGATACTGGAAAAAAAATAAAAAGAAGGAAAGAAGAAAGAAGAGGTTTTTGACATACACAAAGGAAATTGGTGGAAGAATAGGAATATCTATAGAAATACTAAGTTTTGCCATGTGAACAAATGTTCTCTTCTTTTTCTCCATATGAAATCATTAGCAAAAATCATTATTTCTCTTGAGCATATCGTGCACTTGAATCTATATTTTGAGGGGTGAAATGCAATCATGAATCCAGTTTCAAGACTGGTATAAGACAAGACCACACCATATCTATGTTTACCCTGGTCAACCTAAGAAGCATGTTTAATGATTTTGTGGAAGCATAGAAATGCTTTGGAGTCTAAAAGAATAGGAAAAAATAAAGAATAATACTAGCATATTCAATTGTAAAAACTTTAAAATATTATATCATAGAAAACTATATATAAAATTTAAATTCACCAAGAAAATAATTGTAGGACAGGGTTAATTCATCTGTAAGAGCTCATAAAAATTCGTAAGAAAACATCAAGACACTAATATGGTAGAAAAATAAAATAAAAAAAGATGAAGAGACAGTTGATAATTAGTAAACAAACATATGGGAAAATGCTCAAACTTACTGGTTGTTTAAAAGAATGTAAATTGAAAAAAATAACAAGTACCTTTTTATATTATTAAATAAGTAACATTTTTAAGTAACATTTTAACCTTATGTGAACATAGATGTTTGCAAAGTAATATACATGCATTCTTTGCTATTGGCAGTTTAAATTGAACAACTTTTTCAGGAAAAAAAAATGTTACTTTATGTTTCAAAAGCCATAAATATGTTCATATTCTTTAACCTAGTATTTCTGGAATTTATCCCAAGAAAACCATTGAAAAGGCAGAAAATGTCATGTGGATAAAGTTATTCATGACAGAGCAGATTAAAGCTGTTGATTTTAAAAAGCAATGATATTTTAAATGCTTTAAAATTTTTTCTTTACATTATTCTAGTGTTGTATTTGAAGTTTTTTTAAAAAAAACCTTAAAGCTTATGTTTTTTAAAACAAGATTCTTCATTTTCTTTCTATCAAAAAATAATCAAGATCATTTTATTTTATTATGCAGATTTTGCTCAAAAATAGAGTGAACAAATACTATACCAATTTAAATATATCTTAGAAAATAGAACTTTGGTTTCAGAATTGTCATGATGTTGAAAAATACTTTAATTGCTATTTCTTCCATTTAATTCATTTATAGTATTGTTCTGCTTTTAAACAGAACAAGATTGGTTTTACAGTACAATGCTGAGACATTTCTAATGATATTTAGGATGGACAAGCCTTTTAAGAATCTATTTTTTATGATCAAAGAGTAACACATATTCACTGCAGTAAATTTAGGGAAAAAAAGAGAAATGAATGAAGAAAAAAATTAAATCTTCAGCCTCCTATCACCCCAAGATAAACATTATTAATGTTTTGGCCTCTATTCATTCTGTATCTGTGAACAAGAATAGACTCATAATGTGCAAAAATGTTTTGTAAACCTTTCTTTGCCTTTACATAACATGATGCCTGTTTGCATTTTGTTAAATATTCTATTGCATCATAATTTTTAATCCCTGGGTTGTATCTAAACCTGCCTTATTTAATTCAATATCAAGTGGTGAATTAGATCTGTTCTTCTAAAAGCAGAATGGAAAAAGGGAAAGTCATGCAAATGCCTCATAAAGAAAGATAAAATAATAGTAATGAAAACGTTTTAATAAAGAACACTTTTGTTCGCTCAGTCCCCTATAAGTCTGCTTTACGGAGCAGATGTCAAATGTTTTTGTTTTATTGTGATTTTTACCATAGCTCAAAAGTCAATATTCTGCTGTCAGATGTGAGCTTACATGTGAAGAATAGGAAAGGAACTTAACTAGGAAGCATGAAGCTCAGGGAATTGAATTTGCATCTAATTCACTAGGCATACATGTTTACATGACCTTTAGAAAAAGGAATTAAACCAGTTTTTCACTAGCTCTAGGCAATCCAAGTTAAAGAGGCGATTGAATCAAGAATCTGAAATACTCCTTACAAGATAGCCAGGCTAACAGAAAATTACTTTAATTCAAATATATTTCACTCTTAAATTCATAGTCGCATTAACGTGGTACTTTGAGCCTAGCAAGAAATTGGGTGTAACTTTTAGTTCTAGCTGAGTTGTTCTATGCACCATAGATTATTTTACTAAGTACAAAACAATCCTACTTCTCCCCCCAAATTCAAAAGCAAGATTTTAAAGTCCCATTTTGAAGCACCCAGATTTTCTTTTGGCACTATTTTAAATCAATTCCATAACTGTGATTAGAAATAATGTCTAGTATAAAATTGATATAAAATCAGGAAGCATAGGTTAGGGGCCAGCTTCATCATTAAATATCAATATGACATAAAGAAGTAACAATCTTTGTAAGACTTACTTTTATCACCTGTAAAAAAAAAATTGGGTTATGTAATCTCTGAGATTCCATTTAGCTCTAACACTTTGGTGTTCTAGTCTGCATTCCCCATCCTTTTTGAAAAGATAGCAAAGTGGTATCAGTATCTTGCAAGGGACCTGCTGCACTTTGCAATATTGGGATAAAATAACTAAATCTCACCTCGTTCTCAGGCTTCCTTACTAATCCTAAGGAATATATGACTAAATATGTACTGAATGAAATGAATGTATGAGTAAAATATATGTAGGGCAAAAAGAGGATTGGATTAGTATGCCAGTGCAGTATTATCTATTGCCGGCGTTGTATAAAGCACAGCTTTCTCTCTCTCTCTCTCTCTCTATATATATATATATATGTATATATATATAATTGATGTATAGTTGATTTACAATATTGTGTCAATATCTTCTGTACAGCAGACTGACTCAGTTATATAGATATTCTTTTTTGTATTTTCCATTATGGTTTATTACAGTATATTGAATATAGTTCCCTGTGCTGTGCAGTAGGACCTTGTTGTCTTTCCATTCTATATATAATAGTTTGCATTTGCTAATCCCAAACTCCTAACCCAACCCTCCCCCACCCCTCCTCCCCTTTGACAACCACAAGTCTATTCTGTGTGTCAAGCACACCTATATTAAGCAGGCATACAGTTCTCTTTCCTTTACTATATACCAGCTCCTGTATACAAAAGATTCTGACATTATAAGAAAGGCAGCAAAAAAGAGGACGGATTAGGGTCCAAACAGATGAGACGGGAATAAATGTTCCAGTTGTTAAAAGTTATTCTAGTATTTGTCCTTTTTATAAAAAATTCTATCTTAATTTCCTTTAAACATTTTACTTGGGAGAGCTGAAGAGATATGATCAGTGGACAGGGAAGGATACCAATTTGGAGAGAATTCAGAAAAGACAAAAACAACAAGCTCCATGGATTTCAGGAAACAACTGATTAAAAGAATTACATGTAGCCTGAGCAGAGACTGAGAATTTAATGATGTTTTTGTTACATAGAATTAAATTCATGCACTTGGGTAAGAGGGATGGGCAGGGAGGCAAAGCTAATGAAATTAATGTGAGTCCTGATATTTGAATCCATAGAACTGGATGAGATCACCTAGTAACTGATTGTAGGTAGATACAGATACAGATCTGTCACCGTCAACTGTTGCCTTTGGAGAGTGTGTGTGTGTACATCCATATATGTGTGTATGTATATATATATAATTTTAAAATGCAGATGTTTATGGACTAAAAAGTGAAAAATCATTATTCACTTCATATATTTCCTCCACATCTGACTCTTCTCATCACTTCACCCTGCCAAAGCCTTCACCCTTATTATTTTATAGAAATTTTAAAGGTTTACCCATTCAAATGTATCATTCCCTTCCCATGTAACTTTTTTTTGTCACTTTAATTAAGAAGACCTTTCCCACGGTGAGATCATAAAAATATTCTCTAATGTATTTTTCCAAACTTCCAGCTTTGTTTTGTCATTATTGTTGTTATTGTTTTACTGTTAGATATTGAATATATTTTTGTATATGCTATAGGGTATGGGCTTAACTTTATTTTACAGAAACATTCAATTGTTCTAACAAAGTTATTGCCCATCTTTTCCCCACTAACTTAAATAGTGTCTTTATCATTGTGTTGGAGAGTTGCTCTTTTTGTCACATCCAGCCATCTATTAACAATAGCTCCACCTTCTAGGGGAGGCACTGTCAATCATTGCTTCCACATGGTTCTCACGGGCTGTCAATGATATAATTCCATCTGCTGAGACAAGAAGGATAGTCAAGTCACCAATCCAGGTCAGTCCAAGTGTGTCTGGAATTCGAATTCTAAGAGCTGACACACCATGATGATAGATAATAAATAGAGCCAACGACCTACATTTTGCCAAAGTCAATGACCATGCTTAGCCTTTTCTCATTCAGTCTCCCGGCAACACATGACATATTTGACCACTCCTTCCTGAAATCCTTTTCCCTAGTCTTCCACATCACTGAATCTAGTTGGATTCCCACCTGTCTCAGTGGCAGCCCTATCTCAGCTCCTGTGCTCACTTCCCATCCTCTGTTATCTTCTGCATGTTACCTAGGGCTCTGAACTTGGCCCTCATCCCTGATCTATCCCCTCTTTCTGAAATGATCTTACTTATATAATTCAGAAATTTATTCTTTGCTATCACTAGAATATAGTTTCTGGGAAGGCAGAATTTTGTCTGTCTTGTTCACTGTTCTATCTGCAGCACCTAATATAAGTACCTGACACATGATAAGTGATCAAAGCATGTTTGCTGAATACCTGAAAAAGAATAAAGCTCATTAAGAAGCTGTATTTTAAAGTATACATCCTTCAACATATATATCCCTCATGCGTCTTCTGAGTATCACATACTGTATTAGACAGTGGGGCTATCAAATGACATAGAATATCATCTCTATACTTGAAGACATTATAGTTTAGTCAGTGGTCACCATAGACAGAGTCTTGAACATTATGGGAAAACCTCAGAATCAGGTGGGAAAAAGATAGGTGAGAAACTTTTCAGTAAAATATAGCCAAGATATATCCTCTGAGATTACTACGGAAAGGAAAACAAGTTAAGTCTTTTGCACCAAGATAAAAGGCAGTATCTGAGAGAAAGCTTTATCTGGAACTGTAACCATAGATGGAAGCCTCTGATGCTAAGTTCCATGACTATAGTCTCACCATTTTGGCAGCCATTAGCAAGAATGTGCCAAATGACCTAACTGGGAGGGAAAAAACCCATTCCTAAAAACACCCAAATCACATAACACTTCATTACTCAAAGATAACATCTTCAGTCATACTTTAAGTAGTAAATCAGCAAAATTATAGCAACAGGCTGGCAATATATTCAAGAACTAGAGTACAATCTGTCTTGACTGAATTTTCATTATGGACTTCAACATTAAATATATGACAATATTCATATATAGAAGTTTGAACTCTTGGTCCTAATAAGTCATTTTAAGGGCAATAAGAAGAGAATACAAACTATGCAGTACACCAGACATTGACAAAGAGCTTTACTAGGTCCTTCTACCATTCGGCTTTTGGTGTCATTTCATGTCCAGGCCAGTTACCCTTTTCACACTTACCTTCTCTTTAATCCAAGTCTCTAGAGACTCAGCCAACTTCTTCCTACTCTTTAAAACAGTTCCCATTATATGCTAAGTTGTGGGGAAATATCCTATTCACAAGAGCAACAACAGATCTACAATATCAAGGACTAAACATAACAAATATGGAAGGAAACACAACCTGAAGGAAAAAAAACAGTTTAATAAGGAGTATGAAAAAATATCTGAATCTATGGGAAAGCAAACAGACCATGGTTACATGATCTGACTTAGGTAACTGTCAATTCTTCCAAAATTAATTTATATATATTATTTGAAATTATTTGAAATTCTAATCAAACTGGCAATGATATTAATTTTTGGAACTTGAAAATTTTTTAAATTAATTAATTAATTTATTTATTGCTTGGCAGTGTTGGGTGTTTGATGCTGTGTGCAGGCTTTCACTAGTTGTAGCAAGAGGGGGCTACTCTTCATTGCAGTGTGCAGGCTTCTTATTGTGGTGGCTTCTCTTGTTGTGGAGCATGGACTTTAGGCACAGGGGCTTCAGTAGTTGCAGCACGTGGGCTCAGTAGTTGTGGCTCGCGGACTTAGTTGCTCTGCGGCATGTGGGAATCTCTCCAGACCAGGGCTCAAACACATGTCCCCTGCATTTGTCAGTCAGATTCTCAACCACTGTGCCACCAGGGAAGTCCTTGGAACCTGGAATTTTAAGTTCATCTGGAAGACTAGGTGAAAAAAATAATTTTGGAAGAACTTTTTTTTAAAAAGAGGAATGAAAGGGCATTTGTTCTCCAGCAAACAAAATTTTGTATTAATGTAAATTATATAAAATTGGTTTTGGAGTAGATGGAAGGATCTAAGGAATAGGCTGGAGAATACAAAATATGACCCATATGTGTAGAAATTAGCATATAATTATACGTTCAAGTTCATTGGTTGGAAGCAACAGCCATGAGAAGTGATTAATTCAGAGATTTTCTGAGTAACCCATGGAATGGAGGGTGTTTTAAATAAATAGGCCCCAAGAAATACAGGAAGAAGGGAAGCTCTGGGATTTTCAGTATTAAAACAAAACAAACACAAACCACAGCAACAAAAACAACAACAACAAAACCTCATGGGGTATCTCTAAGTGGTGCCATTATAGATCTTTGGTGACCACAATAAGGTCAGTGAAGTGGAAGAAAAAACACTAGGTTGGTATTGGTTGAATTAAAAATGGAAGGGGAGAAAAAGAGAGATGATAAATATAGACAACTATTTGGAGGACTCCCATTATGAAGAGTTACAGAAAAAAATGGATAGTAACCAAAGGAGACAGTGGGTCAAGGAAAGTTCTTTATTTTGTTTTGTTTTTTAAGATGTGTAATATTAAGACATGTTTGTACGTTAACGTGAATGAGCCAGTTCAGAAAGAGACATTGATAATGCTCGAGAGAAAGAGTTCCGTTATAGGAACAAGTTCCTTGGGAAGGGAAAGTGGAAGTCAAGGTTTTTAACAAGAGAGAGGACGTTTCTTTTATTTTAATCAGAAGCATGTAGAGTATATGGATTCTGATGCAAAACAGTAGTAGAATCAATAGCGGAAAGATAAAGTGGTTCTATTTTCTTCTGTGAAATATACAATTAAGTTATCACCTGAGAGTGAATCAGGAATGGGAGAGTGGAGACTTAAAAAGAGAGAGAAGGATGAAATAGTCACCCCAGATTGGAAACGTGAAAGCAAGTGAAGGGAGTTAAATGCAGTAAGATCTCCAGACAGTGCAGTAACGTGCCAAGTGAGAGCAATCAGTACAGATACATGTTTAGGGTTTTTTTCCCTTAGTATTTAGCTTCTCGCGTACAGCAATGAGAACAGAGATAGTTAGATTTAGCACATAAATAGTTAGGCTTGGATGTTTTCCAGTCCAGATGAGAGGAGAGTGTTTAAAGGAAATCAAGGTTATTTGCAAAGAGATGAATCACAGAATTTAGGCTGGGTAAAGTGGGGAATGAGGATGTGAGGAGAATGATGTGGGGAAAACATAGTCCAGTCCATAGATTGGAGGTGGCAATGAGGTATCAGACTTGCTGGAGGAAGAAGACTGGAGAAAGTGAGACAGGAAGAGTAGTAGAGAAAGCCAAAGGGTAGATATTTGACTTAAGAGATTTTCAGTTTGCTCCACTTTTTCATGTTGTTAGGAAAAGGGAAGGGCAACTTGAGTGGGTGGCTGAGATCATCGGAACTAAAAGGTCACTAATTAAAGAGGTCAGAGAGATGGGTGGGACGGAGACTGTGAACCTTCATGTCACCAGTTACAGTACTAGTGGCAGTGGTGCTGAGGGACTCAGTGAGCTGGATGCTGATGAAACTAATCAATGAATAAGGATGACCTAGAAGGAGTCCGTGGTAACGTACTTCAAAGAAGTTTTGAAGGAAGAAGCAGGAAAGAGAGTGTGGGAGCAGTGATATGAAGGAAGGGGGACACCCATGCACATGAAGCCTCGAGGGATATAAGGGTAGGACACAAATCAAACTCTGCTTAAAAGTCATGAAAAGAGCATCTTCAAAGCACAACCATGTTTCAGTTAAAGCAACAGGATGAAGGGAATGTGCATAAAATACATAGGAGATTAAAGTGGTTTATTGAGGATGGAACATGAGCTCCAGAAGGCCCAGTGGCAGAATCTGGCCAGGGAGAGAGGTGTTCTAATTAATACCCGACAGAAAGGTGTGAGGATGAGTGGCCACACCATGACCAGGCACAGAGGATGAGGTGAAAGGCATTGGCCTAAAGTACCAGGCCATGAGTATCTCAGGGTGGTCTGCCTGTGCCAGAGATGAAGAACTGAGGCAGAATGGGGCATGTAGAAACATTTTTCTTTCATTTCTCACTAGGAATTCAGTTTGGGATTTTTAGATTTGTCTTTGAATGAATTCACTGTAGGCAGCACTTACTAATCTACTTAAAATGATCATTTTTATTATAAAAATGTTCACGTTTACAGTTTAAAACTTCAAATAACATGAAAGGTCGTATGGTGAAATGTAAATGCCTCCTTTTATTCCAACTCACCCTCAGGTATACGTCCTTAAAGTAACTAGTGTTAACTGTTTCTTTATGTGTTTTTTCAGAAATAGTAAATCCAGAACCACAAATATAGTTATCCATATTATCCTATACTTCCTTTTTTCCCTTTAGTTGAATAAGATGAAATTTCTTTAATTCCTCTAACAGCATACATTACCATTCCGTTATGAGATATACCCTATAAAAAGGTATATGTAATATTACCATACTGGCCACTGTTATTCTTAAAGACTTAGAAGCATCGGGGATAATTCTGATTGAGACTGTCAATCAAGTAAAGAACTGAGAGCAAATAAATGAATGAAAATACTGCCTTTCAGCAAGCATCTCACCTACATCAGTGACTTGCCAAATTTCCCTGATACCGTCACGTATTAAACAAAGAATCAAAGCCATGATCAGGGCCAGTGGTACCGCCACTCAGAAGGAAGCACTTGCACTGATGTTAATGAAACTATGTTTTTTTCTTAATTATTGAGAATGGGAATGATGACTCATCTGTGAACTGGGATCACTTTATCTCCTAGTTTATCTCCTAGTGCGCTAAGAAATGGTACACTATTTATCCTCTCCCTAAGAATAATTTCTGTGTGTCTTATTTAGCTAAATTTGTATACTTTAGTTACGTATTCATTGCAGGGCAAAGCAATAAGAAAAATAAAAACAGACACTTCACGGTGAAAGTGCATCTGGCACTTTCTAGAACCAATGTTTCTACAAACCAGTTTTTACTGAGATACTCCCCTTTTTAAAGAATAGATGCAGTCCTGAAAAATTGATTTAAACGTGAAACTGTTTTTCCCATTGAATTTTATACAAAATGAAAAATAGTTTGCCTCATAAAATCCATAAATCTGTTGATTTTTAAAATATATTTTTTAGAGCAGTTTTAGGTTAAAGCCAAATTGAGAGGACGGCACAGAGATTTCTCCTAAGCCCCTGCTCCCACACGTGCAAAATGTCCCCCATAATCAACATTATCCATCACAGCCATACATTTGCTATAACAGATGAACATACATTGACATTAATCATACAAGTTTAATCACCTCCCAAAGTTCCCACCTCCTAACTCCATCACATTGGGCATTAGGATTTCAACCTATAAATTGGGAGAGATGAGGGAGAACAAACTTTTAAATACACGGCACCCCTCCTGAAGTCTATATGGGTGCTTTCTGTTATATTAGAAAAATAAATTCCTTTTTAAAAATTTTTATTGGGGTATAGTTGATTTACAATGTTGTGTTAGTTTCTGCTGTACAGCCAAGTGAATCAGTTATACATATACATATATCCACTCTTTTTTTAGATTCTTTTCCCATATAGGTCATTACAGAGTATTGATTAGAGTTCCCTGTGCTGTACAGCAGGTGCTTGTTAGTTATCTATTTTATATATAGTAGTGTGTATGTGTCGATCTCAATCTCCCAATTTTTTCCTCCCCCGCTTACCCCTTGGTAACCATAAGTTTGTTTTGTACATCTGTGACTCTACTTCTGTTTTGTAAATAAATTCATTTGTACCCTTTTTTTAGACTCCACATATAAGCAATATCAAATTATATTTGCCTTTCTCTGTCTGACTTACTTTATTCAGGATGACAGTCTCTAGGTCCATCCATGTTGCTGCAAGTGGCATTATTTCATTCGTTTTTACGGCGGAGTAATATTCCGTTGTATATATGTACCACCTTTTCTTTATCCATTCCTCTGTTGATGGACATTTAGCTTGCTTCCATTTCCTGGCAATTGTAAATAGTGCTGCGATGAACACTGAAATTCCTTTTTTTTAAAAACTCATCGGGCTTTCCTGGTGATTCAGTGGTTAAGAATCTGCTTGCCAATGCAGGGAACATGGATTTGATCCCTGGGCCAGGAAGATCCAACTTGCCTCAGAGCAACTAAACCCGGGCGCTACAACTACTGAGCCTGTGCTCTAGATCCCATGAGCCACAACTATTGAGCCCACGTGCCACAACTACTGAAGCCTAGAGCCCATGATCTGCAGCAAGAGAAGCCACCACAAAGAGAAGCCTGTGCACCACAATGAAGAGTAGCCCCCACTTGGGGCAACCAGAGAAAGCCCGTGCATAGCAACAAAGACCCAACGCAGGCAATAAATAAATAAATTATAAATTAATTAATTAAAAATAAAAAATTAAAAAATAAAAACTTGTTAACATTGTTATCATTTGTTTTCAGCCACTTTGAGCAGGGCTTTCTGTCACTTGTAACTTAAGTATTCGTATTGATGAAAGGAAGATGTGGGGAATTTTGATCTTCTTTAGCACAAACCCATAGTGCTCAGTGGTAAAGGAGCAACCTGGAGAAGCAGATAGAAATCAGGCTTATAAGGCCACCTGGGGCCACATTGGTATTTAGGGTTGTGTTGTTAGTACAGTAGGAATTTGTCCAAAAGTTGGGAATTGGGAAGTGATGTAATTGGTATGGAGGAGAGTGGAGAGAGACAAATGTGGCTACAGGGAGACCACACTCTAAATAATCCATGTGATGGATGCCAAAGGCGTAAACCGAGTGGTGGTAGTGGAGATGGGGAGAATTAGATGGTCATAGAATATTTTGTAGAAAGATTTATAGGCCATAAATCGTAGACTTCTCCAGCTTCAACATTTACCATTTATTTGACCAAATGGCACAATTGCTTGTCTTCATGCAATATGCTTCCTTTATGTTCTAAAGATATATATTTTTTCCATTTCCATTTTTATGGGGCCTTGGATATAGCACTTGAATATTGTGGGTCATTCTTTTTTCCCCTCCCATTAGCATCCCCTGCTCCTTCATCACACCTTCCCTTCTCCAAAGGAATAAGATACATAAAATAACAGTCGATGAAATTTGGACTCATTCTCTTAATAGTCAGCCAATATTATTTCTTAATTGCTGCAATGGTTTTTTTTTTGTTTGTTTGTTTTTTAATTCAGCAGTGTGTTTAAGGAGATAAGTTAATCCAGCTGCCAGGATGACATGAAGGGAGACATAAAAGTTATTGCTTTGGGTGCTGCTTCAGGCAACCCTCTTTCATTTTTCTTTACTGTCTCCCTATCTGTCAGAAAGGGGAAAAATATCTTTGCTGTTCGCTGATCTCTTGCACTGTCATACACAACTAACCAAGAAATAATATTTTTCTAGGTAATGTACTTTCATGTTTGATTTGATGGAATTTCATGAAGTCTTGACATGGTTTTGAAGTTCTCTTTAAAGATTTGGTGACTTTTGCGTTTCCTGAACTCCATCCGCCTTACAGAAATGCCTTCTTTCAAACTTCCCAAAAAATCTTCAGTAGCGTTTATTGCTTTACTCTCCCTAAAACCAAATAGGCCAACAGTGTACAAGTCAATGGCTTGGTAAATTATAAAGTGTGGAAATATACAGATTTGCCTCACTTTATAGAAAGACGTGTTTCTGAAAAGTTAACCAGTTTTGTAATCAATCCAGTCCTATTTTCAGAACTCTAGGAAGTGGACTATTTAAGGGAACTCAGCAGCTAATCTTTTTTGTGTGTGGAAGCTGTATCCTTTTGTAATGCAAATATTCATAACAGAATTTACCTGCTTTATTATCTAAAAGTTTTTTTGTGTGTTTTTTGGTGTTTTTATTTTATTTTATTTTTTTTGTTTGTTTGTTTTTTTGGCTGCCTTGGGTCTTCGTTGCTGCACATGGCTTTCTCTGGTTGTGGCAAATGGGGCTACTCTTCCTTTCCAGTGTGGGGGCTTCTCAGTGCAGTGGCTTCTCTTGTCGCAGAGCATGGGCTCTAGGCGAGTTGGCTGTAATAGTTGTGGCATGTGGGCTCAATAGTTGTTGCTCATGGGCTCTAGAGCACAGGCTCAGTAGTTCTAGCGCTCAAACTTAGTTGCTCCTTGGCATGTGGGATCTTCCCAGACCAGGGATCGAACCCGTGTCCCCTGCACTGGCAGGTGGATTCTTAACCACAGTGCCACCCAGGAAGTCCTAGCTAAAAGTTTTGTATTTGGTTTAGATTTTTATGAACAGCACGTTTATGTTATTACTTTTCAATGACTAGTAATTATAATGACAAAAAACTCTTTCTCATCAGGCACACAAACTTAGTACCAAGGTATAATTTCCCAAGAAAAGAACATTTCATACATACTTCTGTGCTTTCTAAAAGAACATTTCTACACTAAATTATCAATGTGGTGAAAATATCAATAATATTAACATCAATAATAAGCATAAATAGCTAATTAAGATTTTATTTGTCTAATACAACCACTTGTTTTTCACTCTTGTGAGTCTCTTCATTAAGCTATTACCACCCCTAAACAAATGAAACATTTTTAAAAATTTGTGTTTTTTTTTAAATTTCATATGCTATATATTTGAAAGCAGAAATCCAGATTCTTGACAACACATCCGTGTATGTATACCATAATCAAGGTACCATGTCATTATTTAGATAACAAATGTCTGGAATGGAAAGAAAACAGACATATGGAGAAAAAGAAAGTCTTGTGCACAGTTATATGTTACAGGAATCTGTTTGTCATATCAAAGGTTTTGAAGCATCCCATAGTGGGAAGTGGAGGTACCAAGGAAGGGTTTCTTGTGCCAGAAGAGAGCTTCTGCTCTACCAGGCACAAGAAGCCCCTTCAGAGCAAAGGATAAAGAGTGGTCATCGTAGATCAGGGAAAAGAGAATGTATGATCAAGGGAACATGATGTGAACCCATGATTTTGGAATCACTAAAATAAAGAAGAAAGTGCTGGATAACATGGGTCTCAAAAGAAAATAAGTGAAGGGCTAGAGAAGCATTTACATGAGCATGTTGCTACCATAATAAAAATTCTCAAGCCTTCTACTGTGGCATGGGGATAGGGTCCCTAAAAGGCTAAAACAAAACTTTAGAACATTAAAGCATTGATTATTTAAGATATTTCTGCTGAATATTTTCCTTCAAGAGTGAAATTTCAGGATCTTGGGCTAGAATAAGCAAAATAAAGAGAAATTCAAGTGATGATAAAATCATTCTAATAGTACGTATCTAATAAGTCAACTAAGAATGAGTCTAGTACTCACCCCTCATAAAAGGATCATGTTTTCCTAACACAAATGATATGGATGTTCTTTCTAGTGAGAAGACACTGAGGAGCTCTCAGGGATCCTCATCCTGAATCCCCTCTATCTTCTGATATGTGATCAATTTCTTAGGCTGTGCTGCATTTGCCCCAAGAACCATTTCTTTTGCTTCCACTGAGCATTTCCAAATGCCTCCAGCACTCAGATGGCTTCATCTTGCTAAGTCTAGGCAAGGCCTGTGGAACTTTAACATTTCATAAACTGGAATTTAAAACAAGAATGTATATCTGTTTAAAAAGTCATTTTAGACACGTGTACAATGTCTTATTTCAGTTAACTTAATGGATGCCCTCCAACAATACCAGATATCTATCTCCAAAGTGCTTCTGTTAATTGCCTTGAGCAAATTGTTTGACTCTACACGTCAGTACATTGTTTTCTCTTATTCTTTGGCTATCTTCTTTAAGAGCTTAAATAGTCATTCATTATATATTTATTAGAAGGCGCTGTTAATATGGTTAATAGACACTGAGGTAAAAGGATTCATAGAATGTAAATCTTGCTTCCAGGAGCTATGGTCTAGTAGGAAAAATAGGAAAGCAAAACAAGCAAAGAGCAAGGACACAGACAATACAGTAGGATAAGTGTCATGATGGCCGTAAGTACAGGGTGCAGATGACCTGCGAAAGCAACTGCAATTTTCTGTGGAAATTACTTTTAGACTTGCGAAACCATCATATATATCATCGCATGTTGAGTGGCAATGACGTTCAGTCATTAATTGCACTGTTCATTTCCATTTGAGGGGAAAAAAGAAGTAAAACTGAAAAGAAGGAGGATGGGTAAATGTAACCGGTGAACGTATTAGAAAAATGTCCCTTCATTATTCTTAACCAGGCAGTCCCTTCAGTACTCAAGTGGGATGGTTTGCAGAGATTGTGGTGACACTTATCAGATGTAATAAGTAATATCCAGGGTTGCTTCTAAAGGATCATATTGAGATAAGAAAATAACAAACAGTGAATGTAGATAGGGATAAAAGTCTTACTTTCATGCAATTAAGTTTTAATGTGGAGCAAATAAAGACCAGATACTATACTTAGTACATTCATGTTCATACTTTTATGTGTTTATGCTATGCTTCTCTACAAATGCTCAAAATGACTTTTGAAATTTCATTAGCAGAGGGAAGGATATTGCCAACATGACGAAACTGATGTGGTTTTGGATTAGATATGCTTAAACAGATTTAATGTTTGAACATGATAGGGAAATTATCGATTATGAGGCAAGAGTAGACATAGAGCCAATCACCTTAATTTTGTAAATAGAATAATATGAAAATATTGGTTTAGTTGGTTTGTACACACAACAAACAAAGGAAGTTGGTTTTCACAATGCTTGTCTCAGTGACCTAAAACTCCAGAAAGTTAAATCCAACTAAATACAGAATATGTATAAAATATTCACCCTGGGAATGGAAAAAAGTCTCTTATCTGTTGACTAGCCATATGAACTGCAGTGAGATTGAGAACTTTCATGTAGGGAAAACTCTAGGAAAAAAAATTTTTTGTCATCTTAGGAAAACACAATGCTTGTAAACCACATTTTTATTCTTTTTCACTCTTTCACTCCATCACAGGTCTTGATATGATGTAACACATTTTGTTAATTGATTTTTTTCTTCTATCTTTATCTCTCCTACTTACATTATCTGGATATTTAATTATTTTTCACTAGTGTGAACCACCTTTTAAGACAGGAGAATGAGCTCGCGATACCAGCTTTATATATGGTTTGACTTGTTCTAGAATAATCCACTTACTTGATTTGTTAAAGCCATGATACTACGATCCTTCCAGACTTAACTTTCATATTTACTAGCCATGTAAAAGAGATGCTGTTCCCTTAGTGGGAAAGGCTACCCTACAGAATGACTTCACCTCGGCCCCCCTCCCCATGGAATGCTGTAACACACACTTCCCTCAGAGGGAAAGCAATTCAAAGGTAAACAATCAGCTACCTCTCCCAGACATCTGACACATTATGTACAAAGTACCCTCAGTCCTGGAGGCTATTTTGTCAGCTTCAATCTTTAAAGTATATAGCATAAAGATTTAAAAGAGCCACCCGACAAGGGCGTGGACATGCCTCAACCTTCACTTGGCTACATTTCAAAGAAACTGCACTGGCCATCTGAGCAGCCCTGCTTTATAGTATACAGAGAAGACAAATCTTCTGATCAAGGGGGAAAAAAAAATCTACCGGACTAGAAAACATCATGGCCAGCAATGATTGTGTAACACACAGCGCACCGGAGCAGTACTGAGCAGTACTCGTCCACATAATATGAAAATGGGGTGACGTTGCTGGTTTGTTTTGTTCATTTCTTTGTTTTTTGGTTTTGGGTTTTTCTTAATCCGTTTTTTGTATCTGTAGAAGCCGAGTCTGGTTGTGATCTTTGGGGACCATGTGGTGATGTGTCATCAAGCAGTGTATCCTTTGGATAGTTTGATAAAGTTCTGTCCTTAGTAGGTTGATATCTCATTTTCTTACATCAAAACACAGTTTTATATTTTAAAATTATCCTTACTTGTAACAGTTGCGTTTTGAGTGTTTATATCAGTTTGTGCCAATTTACACAAGTCTCAAGAAAACAGTTATTGGTCTAGAAGCTGGTTTCTTAGGAATTTTTAAAAAATTTTATTTGTGTGTCAGCAGTGTTTTTGGTGATCTTTATTATGTAATTGGGCATTTATGGTTACCTCTATAGATTTTTACCAATGAAGAAACATTTTGGAGTAAGTTGTTCTTAAATAGGAAGAATCACATGAAACTACACAAGAGTATGGCGTTAGTCTCCAGCTCTCCAACAAAGCGAGCCTTGTCAACCTTCAGCAGGTATGGCCAAGCAATGTTTTGGTCCCACTAGGGTCCTCATGTGTGTCCTACTAAGTTCCTGTTTCATGCTGTTTCATCTATGTTATAATGACTGCTTCTTACTTCAAGGCCTTATGTATAAGTTTTGGTTTTAGCACATGCACTTGCTTAAAAAAAGTATTTAAATGTGAAATCTTCATCAACTGATGTCAATGGAAAGCTTAGCATTCTGCAAGGCATTTGAAAAGCCAGCCATTTGATGAGTACTTGCTTCGTTTCTCTTTGTGTGTTCAGAGATCTCCTCCTTAAGAGCTGTATAGTAATCCTTTGTGATGTAGGCAATGGAATAGATGCTTTGAACTCCTTTTGCCCAAAAGATTATTTCCAACTTAATGTCTACACTGAAAAGAGCTGCTCTATAGGTCCATCACCCCACTGCAAGCCCACAAAACTAGCAGGGAGATGACATTCAAAGAAATAATAACACAATTTCTTCATTGGATGCAGAGAGGTGCATTAAAAAAGATGTTGGTTTGGGGACTTCCCTGGTGGTGCAGTGGTTATGAATCCACCTGTCAATGCAAGGGACATGGGTTTGAGCCTTGGTCCAGGAAAATCCCACATGCCACAGAGCAGCTAAGCGCACGTGCTACATCTACTGAGCCTCTGCTCTGGAACCTGCAAGCCGCAACTACTGAGCACATGTGCCACAACTACTGAAGCCCGAGCTCCTAGAGCCCATGCTCCACAACAAGAGAAGCCACTGCAATGAGAAGTCCACACACCACAATGAAGAGTAGCCCCCACTCACTGCAACTAGAGAAAGCCCATACACAGCAATGAAGACCCAATGCAGCCAATAAATAAATAAATTAATTAATTAATTAATTATTTTAAAAGATGTCGATTTTGAAGGCTTAGACTTGGTTCAAATTGCAGCTCCTCACTTATTATCTGTGTCATCTTCAGCAATGCATGATTTAGATTTTTGGGCTCCTATTTCATAGGGATTGTGAAACATAATGCCAAAATAGCTGGCACAGTAAACAGTTTTGAAATACATGGCATTTGGGGTAGTGACTTGAGAATTGGAAAATTGGCAATAAGTGAAACATAAACTCTAACTACCCAAGAATGAAAGATGAAATGGAAACACTGCTTTGGTCTGCCGCTTAGCTAAGGTGCCTCTCATGAAAGCACGTGTGCTAGACAAGTGTTGTCCCTCAAGGGTGTTGGTCCTCAAATGCCTAAGGCTGGGTTGGAAGAATCCGTAATTCCTGACATGCATGATTCCCTTCCACCACTGTGGCTCATCTATTCTCCTGCCATCTGTGTTCAGGTGGGTTCTAGTACTACATGTCTAGGAAAAAAATTGGAGGCGTAGGTAGAGTTTATCTTTTGTCCACCCTGACTCAACCACTTCTTTGCTTTTGCCCAATTAGTCCCCTTGTCATGCCTCTCCAACATTTCCTTATCTACCTAATATATCCCCTTCAAATACTGTTTGGTTTTGTGATTCTTCATTTATGGACTTAAAAAAAACATTTTAGTTGCAAAAGGAGAATTATCAACAATAGCCCATTGGTTCTTCACCCCATTCTCAACCCCTCCACTATTTCCTATCTGTCCTTTTGTCACAATTTTTATCCACTTTCAATTTGCATTCTTAAACTTCTGTTGAACAGACATATATGTCAGTTACTAAGGCATACAGACCAAAATCAAACCAGTGCCCTGACCTCAAAAAGCTCATGTTAAATGTGACACCAAATGGTTAAAATCCATTCATGGATATTATAATGTATTTATTCAGAAAACATATACTGAATGACTGCAAGGTGCCAATTTCTCATTTTACCACTGGTAAGCGAAATGATTGCTTTCCATCATGGATTTATAATATACTGGGGGGGGGGGAGGGGAGATAAAAACTAATTATACAAATGATTATATTATTGCAAATTCTGATTAAGTGATGTAAAGAAATAACAAATAGTTTAGAGAGACTAACAAGGGAAGAGAAAAGTTAATTTCGCCTATCACGTGGTCTGGTAGGAATACATACAGACAAATGGTCATATATTTATATATACAGGAATACAGACAGGCAGATGAAGTTGGGAACTTTCACCTTTTCACCGAAAGGAAGCATTTTACAGCTTCTTTGCAGCATTGCCAGAAGAACTACTTTTGTGCTTTGGGGCCATTATTAAGTAAAATAAGGGTTTCTTGAACACAGGCACTGGCTTTGATAGTTGATTCTGTTTTCTTTATCCACTTTGATCATCTGCCTTAAAATGTAATAATTATACTCTGTTAATATTTAATATAATTTTTGATATAGTTAGATATTGGTCAATTATTTTATTAATAGTTTTCTGTTTGTTCCTCTGTGTTTTGGTACCTTGCTTTCCCTTCTCATGTCTTATTTGAGATGATTGAAATATTTTTTACAATTCCATTCTAATATATCAATTGCCTTTTTAACCTGTATTTCTTTGTATCTTTTTAATGATTGCTCCAGGGATTAAAATATACAACCTTAACTTTTCACAGTCTAACTACAATAAATATTGTATCATGCCAAATAAAATATAGGGAATTTGTTTATTCTCTCCCTTTGAAACCTTTTATTCTAAAGTTGTCAAATGTAATCAATTTAATGTATTACAATCCCTAAAAGAAAATATAAATTTTGTTGTAATTCTATGAAATTTAAATAAACTTAGAATGAATATACATAATTTAATACTTACACAGATATTTTGCTACCCCAAAGCATTTTGTTCTTCTATAAAGATCAAACGTTCCTTCTTGTTTCATTTTCTTCAGACTAAAGATCTTTTCTCATCTCTTATATTGTCAATCTGCTGTTGACAAACTGTTTAATTTTCTATTATTTGAAAATGTGTTTTTTTTGCCTTAATTATTGATGGATATTTTGGGGAGCTAAACATTTCTGAGTTGATAGATTTGTTTTTTTTTCCTTCAACATTTAAAAAATGTTGGTCCACTGTCTTCTGACTTACATAGTTTCAAATGAGAAGTCTTCACCCATTTAAATCATTTTTTTTTCTCCTATATATATCTTTGGTTTTTCTCCTGGATTCTTCTAAGAATTTCTTTTTATCTTTAATTTTTATCAGGTTGAGTATGATGTGCTTAAGTTGGCTTCTTTTTATTCAACCTGTTTGGGGTATGCTAAGTTTCTTAATGTTGTAAATGTATGTCTGCTATCAAATTTTGGAAGTTTTTGGCCATCGTATATTTAACTATTTTTTCCTGCTCTTTGCTTTCTTTTCTCTTTCTAGGACTCCAGTCACGCACATTATAACTTTTGATATTGTTCCACTGGCATTTTAGACTCTTTATTTTTTCAATATTTTTCTCCTTTTATTTCAGATTAAATAATTGTTAATGATCTCTTGTCAAGTTTACTGACACTTCAGCACTTTTATTATCTTATTAAGGCCATCCTATGAATTTTTAATTTAAGACAGAGTGTATTTCATTTCTGAAGTTTCCATTGGACTATTTTTTCATATCTTCTATTTTTCTGCACAGTTTCTAATATTTCATTCATTACCAACATATTTTTTTCATCTAATTGATGATAATTCTATCAGCTGCTTTAAAGTCCTTGTCTGATAATTCCAATATCTGATTCATCTTGCCTGTCGCCTCAGTTGATTGTCTCTTCTTTTCAGGACATTTTACATTTTCCTGGTTCTTTGTGAGGGGAATAATATTGTATTGTTTCCCAGACATTGTGAATGTTATGCTATGGAGAATCAGAATTTGAATTTTGTTAGATTCCTCTGAAGAGGGTTGGCATTTTGTTTCAGCAGACATTTTTCTTGCTTACACCTAAAGTACCAAGTCTCACTCTCACTTCCATTGAGTCAATTCCTATCTCGGTTACTACTGTTGTCCTAATTTGAGGTGCTTGAACTCTGCCTTGAACAGGTGTGTTTTGAGATATATAATGGAATATTACTCAGCCATAAAAAATGAAATACTGCCATTTGCAGCAACACGGATAGACCTAGAAAATATTATGCTTAGGGAAATAAGTCAGAAAAGAAAAATATTGTATGATATGACTTATATGTGGTAAATGATACAAATGAGTGTATATGCAAAACAGAAACAGACTCATAGTTATAGAAAACAACCTGTGGTTACCAAAGGGGAGAGGGGAAGAGGGAGGAAAAATTAGGGGTAAGAGGTTAAGAGATACAAACTATTACATATAAAATAGATAAGTAACAAGATACAATGTATAGCACAGGGCACTATACCCAATTTCCTTATAATAATTTATAATGGAATATAATCTGCAAAAATACTGAATTACTCTGCTGTATACCTGAATCTAACACAATATTGTAAGTCAACTGTATTTCAATTTAAAAAAACATATTTAGAAGGAAGAAAGATGGTGGCAAAGTAGAAGGACATGGAATGCATCCCTCTCCACAGATGCATCAGGAATACATCAAAAGACAGTAATTCCCACAGAGAACTAGCTGAACACCAGCAGAAAACCTCGGACACCAGAAAGGACTGCAACGATCCCAACATAACTGGGTAGGAAAGAGGGGAAAAAAAAAAAAAGGAGAAAGAGGAGGAGAAGAAAGGAAAGGCACGGGTCCCACACCCTGGGGTGGGGGAGCTGAAACAGAGGGGAGATTGCCGAATTCAGGGGAATGTCCTTTATCTGATGGGGAAACCCCTTCTCCAATGGGGAATTTCCCTGGGTCAGAAGGGAGGCATTTGGGACTGTTCAAAGAGGGTGAAGCGGCTGATCTGTGGCAGATGGGAAAGAGTGAGAAACATATGGAGGGTCCACACCACTGCTCAGTGTGTCCAGACTGAGACATGGGTTCACAGCTGAACAGGGGGTCTGGGAGCTGGAACATGGGAATCAGAAAACTGGTTCAGGGTGAGAAACATTGTTGGCAGTGGGGAGACAGACTGAGGGGAAAGGAGGGAAGAAATCTGTAGCAGAGTATGCCTACAGTGGAAAGCTGGGTGGTCATGGTGGTGGCTCAATACTGCTGACTCACAAGCAGAGGGGAGTAGCCACGGTTGTAGTCTCTCTCTTGGCACCTGTGATGGACAAAGGTAGGCCTCCTCTGGGCCTGGCTATCGCAGTCAGGGATAACATATGCCCCTGGGTGGGGCTGGGCTAGAGTGCCTGCAGCCAAGAGCCAAAAGTCCGCAGAGGGGCCCAGCTCTGGAGACATTCTGTTTACACCTGAGCTACCGGCTTCCCTCTGCAACAGGCAGCGCCACCACCATTGCCACCCAGGCAACCGTGACCCAGGCAGGGCGCCACAGCGGAGTCATACACAGTGTGGAGGAGCTGTGGTTGTAGTCGCTCTCTCAGCCTGAGCTGCTGGCTTCCCTCTGCAACAGGCACGACCACTGCCACCTGGGATCCTGTGACCCAGGCAGGGTGCTACTGCTCACTTGCTCCCAGGGGAAGGAGCCACTATTGTAACTTCTCTCTCCCCACATGCCGGCGCTTACAGAGGAACAATAAAGGCAGTTCTGCAGGTCGCAGAGTAATACATAAAGCCCAAGGTGGGTAGAAGGACACTTACAACTGAGACCCGAAGGAAATAGAAATATTATTATTAATTCTACTGATCGGGTCCATTCTGGGGTCAGTTCTAGCCTTTTTTTTTTTAATTAATTATGATCTTAGTCCTAAGGGACCTACATGTTTTATAACATATTTTTTATTCTATTTTTTCTTCTATTTTTATTTTTAGCCTTTTTACATCTTTCTATTTCTAGCTAAGTTTTTTGTAGTGCAGACTTTATCTCTCCTACGTTTTTTTCTTCTCTTTTATACATTTCTATTTTTTCTTTTCATATTTCCAGTGACACTATGCTCTTCTGTTGCCCGCTCTTCTATTCTTTTTTAGTTTATTCTACCTTAATATACTTATAATCAATATTATTGGTCTGCTCTGTTTCCTTGCATGATTCTCCAGATGACACACTGCTTTGGTTTTTACTATTAGGTTTGGTCTTTATCTTCGTTCTGATTATAACTGTCTGATTTTGTTTTGGGAATCTTCAGTCTGTTTGTTGTACTCTTGCTCTTTATTATATTTGATCCTAGCTTTCAAAATTTCTCTGGATATATGTTTGTGTGTGTATGGTGTTTCTTTTTTTTTCTTAATTAATTACAATCTTAGTCCTAAGGGATCTACATGTATTATAACATTTTTTTATTCTTTTATTATATTTTTCTTCTATTTTTATTTTTAGCCTTTTTATATATTTCTATTTCTAGCTAAGTTTTTTGTAGAGCTTACTTTACCTCTCCTAACTTTTTTCCTTCTCTATCTTTTATACATTTTTTTCTCTTTTCTTTTCATATTTCCAGTCACACTACACTCTTCTGTTGCCATGTCTTCTATCCTTTTTTAGTTCATTTTATCTTAATATACTTATAAGCAATATTATCGCTCTGCTCTGTTTCCTTGCTTTATTCTCCAGATGAAACACTACTTTGGTTTTTATTATTAGGTTTGGTCTTTCTTTGAGTTCTAATTATAATTGTCTGATTTTGTTTGGGGAATCTTCAGTCTTATCTGGTTGTACTCTTGCTCTTTATTATATTTGATCCTAGCATTCAAAATTTCCCTGGATTTGTGTTTGCGTGTGTGTGCTTTTTTTTGTTTTATTTCATTTTTGTTTTCTGTTTTCAATTTTTGCTGGTTTTCTCTTGGATTGTCTGATTGCATACTGGGGTTCTTCTGTCAGGTTTTTCTAGTGCCTTAAGTTCTATTGCATTCGGTATTTGTGTGTCTTGTGCATGTATGTATTTCCTTCATTTAGTATTTATTTGACTCAACACTCTGCCATTACTCTGGGGCTTGGACAGTCTTTTTTAAACCACTTTATTGCTGGGAGAAGCAACCTCTGAAGTCTGGACTACTCGAACATAAGTCAAATAGGAGGCTCTGGGGAGGGAGCACTGAATCCAGCATTAGGGAGTCCTCAGACACAGGGAAGACCATTAGGGAGTCCTCAGACACAGGGAAGATTAACTGTAGAGAATTCTCACAGAGCCCTGTATCAGAGTCTAAGACCCGGCTTCGTCTGACTGTCTGCAACTGCCAGTGCTGGACACCTCACACCAAACTACAAGTAAGACAGGAACACAAACCCATCCATCAGCACACAGACTACCTAAAGCCATATTAACCTCATAGATACCCTAAAACACACCACCTGACGTGGCCCTGCTCATCAGAGAAAAGACACAGAGCCACACATCGGAAAGCAGGCACCAGACCCTCCAACCAGGAAGCCTACTCAAGACACTGGACAAACCCCACCCCAGGGGGCAGAGAGCAGAAACAAGAGGAATTACTACTATGCAGCTTAGGGAAAGGAGACAGTAAATCCTATAAATTAGACAAAATGAGAAGACAAAGAAACACCATGCAGGCAAAGGAGCAGGAAAAAAACCCACAAGACCAAATAAGTGAAGAGGAAATAGGAAAATTGCCAGAAGAAGAATTCAGAGTAATGATAGTAAAGATGATCCAAAATCTCAATAACAAAATAGAGAAAATACAAGAAACAATTCATAAGGACTCAGAAGAACTAAAGAGCAAACAGTAATAAACAACAAAATAACTGAAATTAAAAATACTCTAGATGGTATAAAGAGCAGAATAACTGAAGCAGAAGAACGAGTAAGTGAGTTGGAAGATAGAATGGGGGAAATAACTGCCACAGAGCAGGAAAGAGAAAAAAGAACTTAAAAAATGGAAGAAAGTCTCAGAGATCTTGGTGACAACATTAAGTGCACCAACATTCGAATCATAGACATCCCAGAAGAAGAAAAAAAGAAAGTGTCTGCGAAAATATTTGAAGAGCTTATAGTGGAAAACTTCCCCAACATGGAAAAGGAAATAATTAATCAAGTCCAAGAAGCACAGAGAGTCCCATACAGAATAAACCTAAAGAGAAATACTCCAAGGCACATATTATTCAAACTAATGAAAATTAAACACAAAGAAAAAATATTAAAACCAGCAAGAGAAAAGCAACAAATAACATATAAGGGAAAATCCATAAGGATAACAGCTAATCTTTCTGCAGAAACTCTGCAGGCCAGAAGGGAGGGTAGGGTATCCTGAAAGTTCTGAAAGAGAAAAACCTACAGCTAAGAATACTCTACCCAGCAAGAATCTCACTCAGATTTGATGGAGAAATCAAAAGCTTTCCAGGCAAGCACAAGTTAAGAGAATTCAGCACCACCAAACCAGCCTTACAACAATTGCTTAAAGAACTTTTCTAAGTAGGAAACACAAGAGAAGGAAAAGACCTACAAAAACAAACTCAAAACAATAAAGAAAATGGTAACAGAAACATACATGTCAATAATCACCTTAAATGTAAGTGGATTAAATGCTCCAACCAAAACACACAGACCGGCTGAATGGACACAAAAACAAGACCCTTATATATGCTACCTACAAGAAACCCACTTCAGACCAAGAGACAGATATAGACTGAAAGTAAGGGGATGGAAAAAGATACTCCATGCAAATGGAAATCGACAGAAAGCTGGAGTAGCAATACTCATATCAGACAAATTAGACTTGAAAGTAAACACTATTACAAGAGACAAGGAAGGAAACTCCATAATGATCAAGGGATCTATCCAAGAAGAACATATAACAATTGTAAATATCTATGCACCCAATATACGTGCACCTCAATAATTAAGGCAAATGCTAACAGCCCTAAAAGGGGAAATCGACAGTAACACAATAATAGTAGGAGACTTGAACACCCCACTTACATCAATGGACAGATCATCCAAACAGAAAATAAATAAGGACACACAAGCCTTAAATGACACATTAGAGCATCTCGACTTAACTGATATTTATAGGACATTCCATCCAAAGACGACAGAATACTCTTTCTTCTCAAGTGCACACGGAACATTCTCCAGGATACATCACATCTTGGGTCACAAATCAAGCCTTGGTAAATCCAAGAAAATTGAAATCATATCAAGCATCTTCTCTGACCACAACTCCATGATCCTAGATATCAATTACAGGAAAAAAACTGTAAAAAATACAACCACATGGAGGCTAAACAATACACTATTAAACAACCAAGAAATCACTAAAGAAATCAAAGAGGAAATCAATAAATGCCTAGAAACAAATGACAATGAAAACACAATAACCGAAAACCTATGGGACGCAGCAAAAGCAGTTCTAAGAGGGAAGTTTATAGCAATACAGTCCTACCTCAAGAAACAAGAAAAATATCAAATAAACAACCTAACCTACACCTAAACCAAGCAGAAAAAGAACAACAAAAAACCCCAAAGTGAGCAGAAGGAAAGAAATCATAAAGATCAGATCAGAAATAAATGAAAAAGAAATGAAGGAAACAACAGCAAAGATCAATTAAGCTAAAAGCTGGTTCTTTGAGAAGATAATGAAAATTGATAAACCATTAGCCAGATTCATCAGGAATAAAGGGAGAAGACGCAAATCAACAGAATTAGAAATGAAAAAGAAGTAACAACAGACACTGCAGAAAAACAAAAGATCATGAGAGACTACTACAAGGATCTATATGCCAATAAATTAGATAACCTGGAAGAAATGGATACAGTCTTAGAAAACTACAATCTTCCAAGACTGAACCAGGAAGAAATAGAAACTATGAACAGACCAATCACAAGTATGGAAATTGAGACTGTGATTAAAAATCTCCGAACAAACAAAAGCCCAGGGACAGATGGCTTCACAGGCAAATTCTATCAAACATTTCGAGAAGAGCTAACACCTATCCTTCTCAAGCTCTTCCAAAATATAGCAGAAGGAGGAAAACTCCCAAACTCATTCTACAAGGCCACCATCACCCTGATACCAAAAGCAGGCAAAGATGTCACACACAAAAAAATTACAGGCCAATGTCACTGATGAATATACATGCAAAAATCCTCTACAAAATACTAGCTAACAGAATCCAACAGCACATTGAAAAGATCATACACCATGATCAAGTGGGGTTTATCCCTAGAATGCAAGGATTCTTCAATACACACAAATCCATCAATGTGATACATCATATCAACAAACTGAAGGGTAAAAACCACATGATCATCTCAATAGACACAGAAAAAGCTTTTGACAATATTCAACATCCATTTATGATAAAAACTCTCCACAAAATGGGCATAGAAGGAAATTACCTCAACGTAATAAAAGCCATATATGAGAAAACAAAAGCCAACATTGTTCTAAATGGTGAAAAACTGAAAGCATTCCCTCTAAAAACAGGAACAAGACAAGGATGCCCTCTCTCACCATTATTATTCAACATGATATTGGAAATTTTAGCCACAGCAATCAGATAAGAAAATGAAATAAAAGAAATCCAAATTGGAAAAGGAGAAGTAAAATTGTTACTCTTTGCAGATGACATGATATTATACATAGAAAACCCTAAAGATTGTACCAGAAAACTGCTAGCTCTATCAATGAATTTAGTAAAGTAGCAGGATATAAAATTAATGCACAGAAATCTCTTGCATTCCTATACACTAACAACGAAAAAGCAGAAAGAAATTAAGGAAACTCTTGCATTTACCACTGCAACAAAAAGAATCAAATACCGAGGAATAAACCTGCCTAAGGAGGCAAAAGACCTGTATGCAGAAAACTTTAAGACACTGATGAAAGAAATCAAACATGATACAAACAGATGGAGAGACATGCCATGTTCTTGGATTGGAAGAATCAACATTGTGAAAATGACTATACTACCCAAAGCAATTTACAGATTCAACTCAACCCCTATCAAATTACCAATGGCATTTTTCACAGAACTAGAACAAGAAATCTTACGATTTGTATGGAAACGCAAAAGACCCCAAATGGCCAAAGCAATCTTGAGAAGGAAATCCAGAGTTGATAGAATTAGGCTTCCTGACTTCAAAGTATACTACAAAGCCACACTGATCAAGACAGTACGGTACTGGCACAAAAATAGAAAGGAAGATCAATGAAACAGAATAGAGAACCCAGAGGTAAAGCCAAGCACATATGGTCACCTTATCTTTGACAAAGGAGGCAAGAATATACAATGGAAAGAAGACAGCCTCTTCAATAAGTGGTGCTGGGAAAATTGGACAGCAACATGTAAAAGAATGAACTTAGAACATTTCCTAACACAATACACAAAAATAAACTCAAAATGGATTAAAGACCTACATGTAAGGCCAGACACTATAAAACTCCTAGAGGAAAACAGGCAGAACACTCTATGACATACATCAAAGCAAATCCTTTTGGACCCATCTCCTAGAATAATGGAAATAAAATCAAGAATAAACAAAAGGGACATAATGAAACTTAAAACTTTTGCACGGTGAAAGAAACCATAAATAAGACAAGAAGACGACCCTCAGAATGGGATAAAATACTTGCCAAGGAAGCAACTTCCAAAGGATTAATCTCTAAAATATATAAGCAACTTGTGCAGCTTAATACCAAAAAAGCAAATAACCCAATCCACAAACGGGCGCAAGACCTAAATAGACATTTCTCCAAAGAAGACATACAGATGGCCAACAAACACATGAAAAGATGCTCAACATCACTAATCATTAGAGAAATGCAAGTCACAGTCACAATGAGGTATCACCTCACACCAGTCAGAATGACCATCATCACAAAATCTAGAAACAATAAATGTTGGAGAGGGTGTGGAGAAAAGGGAACTCTCCTGCACTATTGGTGGGAATGTAAGTTGGTACAGCCACTATGGAAAACAGTTTGGAGGTTCCTTAAAAAACTACAAATAGAACTACCATATGATCCAGTAATCCCACTACTGGGCATATACCCAGAGAAAACCATAATCCAAAAAGAAACATGTACCATAATGGTCATTGCAGCACTATTTACAATAACCAGGACATGGAAGCAACCTAAATGCCCATCAACAGATGAATGGATAAAGAAGATGTGGCACATATATACAATGGAATATTACTTAGGCATAAAAAGGAATGAAATGGAACTATATGTAATGAGGTGGATAGAACTAGAGACTGTCATACAGAGCGAAGTAAGCCAGAAAGAAAAACAAATACCATGTGCTAACCCATATATATGGAATCTAAAAAAAAATGGTACTGATGAACCCAGTGAGAGGTTAAGAATAAAGGTGTAGAAGCAGAGAATGGACTGGAGGACACAGGGTTGGGGGATGGGGAATGCAAACGGGAAACTGGGAGGAAGTGAGAGAGTAGCATAGACATATATACACTACCAACTGTAAAATAGATAACTAGTGAGAAGTTGCTGTATAACAAAGGAAGATCAACTGGATGATGGGTGATGCCTTAGAGGGCCAAGACAGGGAGTGTGGGAGGGAGTTGCGGGAGGGAGGGGATATGGGGATATATGTCTAAATACAGCTGTTTCACTTTGGTGTACCTCAAAAGCTGGTACAAGAATGTAAAGCAATTATATTCCAATAAAGAGCTTTAAAAAAATAAAAATAAACATATTTAATGGTGAGGGATAAATTCAGAGTATGGAATTAACAAATACACATTACTATATATAAAACAGATAAACAATAAGGATTTACTGTATAGCATAGGGAACTATATCCAATATCTTGTAATAACCTGTAGTGAAAAAGAATCCAAAAATATACGTAACTGAGTCAATTTGCTATATACCTGAAACTAGCACAATATAGTAAATCAACTGTATTTCAATAAAAAATGCATATTCAGTAAATATCTCATTTGAGCTATTGTGATTTTCACTCTTAGATGTTCCTCCTGTTTATTTATACAGCCTCCATATTTCTATTTACTCTGTTTTCCTTTAAATACTACAATTTGATTACAATCGCTGGTTAATGCTTTGTCTACTAATTTTCCCTTCGCTATTATTTTTATCTGTTTCTAATGACTGATTTTTTCACCTACTTATGGGTTGCATTTTCCTGCTTCTGGAATGGCTGACAATCTTTCACTGGATGCTGAACACTGTGAATTTTTAATGTTACCTTTCTGGATTTTTGTCATCTTTCTTTAATGGCTGTTGGCTTTGTTCTGAGAGACAGTTAAGTACTCACATTTTGATTTGATCTTTTGAGGCTAATTTTGATTCCTAGGCTTTGTTTGTGTGGGTGTCAAGAAGCCTTTACTGTTGGGATAATTTAGCCTCACTACAAGAACGAGCCCTTTTACAGTTTCCACTAAATTTCCAGTTGACCATGAAGGAATTTCATTCTGACTGGTGGGGACTTAATGATTCTCAGTCCGGTGTGAGCTTCTGAGAACAATTCATCTCACAGAAGACCAGTTGTAATGTTGCACAGTCTTATGGATTTCTGCCATCCACATACGCATATTTTTATTCCAGAGATTATGGAAATATTTTTCATGATTCCCTCCTCCCCAGAACTATGCTGCACAACTTCTCACTGGCTCAGACTTGATGACTTCTCAATTTCCAGGCTTCTTCTCAACTCAGCAAGACCTCTACTTTTTACTTAGGATTCCAACTTCCTGTTCCATAGCACAGAATGTGTCCCCAGTCAGGACAACGTGATCTTAAGTTTTACCTCATTTCCCCTTTTCTTTCAGGGATTAAAGTACTGCATTGCCTGTGTTTCAAAGTCTGAAAAGAATTATTTTATATATTTTGTCCAAGTTTCCTGTTTTTTAAAACGGAAAGTTAAATATGGTTCCTGTCCCTCCATTACCCCTTTAGAGCTTTTAACACATATTTACTGCAGAAGATAAGAGGTGTAGCAAACATGAAGATATAAAGAGGAGAGATGGTGTTTGTTGAGATACTACAAACCCCGTAGTTGGTCATTAGCATCATATCTCATTCAAACTGCAAAACAGAAAGATAATTGCTTAAATACATTTATTGATTGATTTCCTGGTATATTTTACTTAAAAGTTTATTAACAAAGAGTACAAACTCCAAGAATCTTCATGTTTGGCCAGGAGGTCAGTTTTACATCCCTATGATGCTAGAAGAAGAAACGTCAAGATATCAATTATCATACCTAATAAATAATATAGATGGCATTCCATACATATCTTTGATTGTCTGATGGCTGAGCAGTCAAGAATTAATTGATTTTGTTTTCTGTCTTAATAATTTATTGTAGCTTGAGATACTGGACTTAATTTAATGAAGAATAACATATAATTGTTATCTAATATCCAGCTCCATTTTGCACCTGCACACACCAAAAAAACAAAAACAAAAACAAAACAACAACAAAAAAGCAATTTCTTCAGGCCTTTTTTAAAGGTCTTAACAAGTTTTGTAAGGTAAATATGAATAAATGTGAATAGTTTCAATCACATGTACAAATATAAAGGTAACATACTATTGTGCTTTTATTTATTATAAATAGGATCATATTATAAATTTATTGGATAACCCTATGCTCACATCAAACATAAAATGCATGACTTTAGAGTGAAATTAAACTATTTTAAGCTGTATATTTTATATGAACTTTGGAATTATTACCAGATATTTTTATTTTTCAAGGTCAACTTAGACGTTAGCAAACCATGGCTCACAGGCCAAATACAGTCCATTCGCTATCTTTGTAAATAAAGTCCTGTCGGAACATACACATTCCCATTTATTTATGTATCTTTGGATGCTTTCATGCTATGACAGCAGAGTCCAGTAGTTGTAGCAGAAGCTGTAAGGCCTACAAAGCCTAAATAACGAGGTACTTACTGAACAGGAAAAAAAAAATGTATGTGGTGATAGAGGGAAGAGATTAGAAAATGGGAAGGGAATGGTGGGAAATGAGTTGAAAGAGATGGAAAGGGAATATGAAGAGAATTGTGTCCACATGGTTACAATACATATTACTCTTTGATCCTGTGCCTCACTTAAAGTTAAAAATTTAAAGATAATTTTTAGCATCTGGAAGAGAATCTAGAGAGCATTTAGACTTTTAATAAACTCCCCCAAATCCTACTGACTTCCTTCTCTCATGTGAAATAGGACTGTAATCATTTTCTTACCAGATTAATATAAGGCCAAGATGAAATAAAGAGTTTATGTGAAAATGTTTTCTAAACTCTAGTGTTGACCACCAGCAGGCACTTGATATATGTTTGGTGTATGCATAAAAGTTTTCTAGACCCCCTGGTTTTACAGAAGAGGAAACCAAGGCAGGGAGATTCGATGGACTGGGCAAGATCTCCCTGATTATTTTGCGGTGTTCGTAGAAATCAATCCAAGTCTTTCCAAGTATTTCCTCTTTCAACACCATTTACACTGGAGCCCTAGATCTCCTTCTTCTGGATTCCTCTCCCCATTGCTTAACTTCAGGCTAAAAAGGGTTTTCTCAATCCTACTCAACCTCCTATCCAGCTCATAAAAACATAGATATATTCATAGACATTTGACTTGAAACACCCATGGTCTGGGATTTTGCTTTTAATTTTTCTTTTTTTATATCTTTCAATCAGATTTGGGGTTTTTGTTTTATCTAGTTTTTTCCTTTCTTCATATCCTAGGGAATGAAATGGACAGGAAAAACATATCCTGTGGTACCCACATCTTATATAATAACATAGCATAATTAAGATGGAAACTGACACAAAGTTACAATGGATCTCAGCTGGAATAGAAACATATAGGTATGTATGCATACACTTCTACACTGGGATACATACATGCATCGATGGAAAATAGATGCTTAAATACTATTTTACTTCCTGGAAGTGACGAAGGATTAGTACTGCCCAAAAGTCAGTATCAGATCTAAATATGGCTTTTCTTAAAGTATAAAAGAAAGGCATAAGACCACTTTCTGTTAAACTATACAATGTATCTCCAGGTATACTTTCAACCATTAGAAGCATACAGAAAAATCCAACTGAAATACAACACCACCCACACCAAGGGCATTCGAAATGTTTCTCCCAGGGCAAAGGATATTTTAGTCATCTTTAGTATCTTCAGTATCTATAACCTCTATGGTGCCTGGGGCTCCTTGTAGACACTCAGTTGTTTAGCAAATGAGTATTTTCCTCCCTTGAATGATTCCTTCATTTCACTCTCCTGCAGGAATAAAAAAAATACTATATTAGTGAACAAAAGACTTTAAAATTACGTCTTTCAAGCGAACTCTTTAAAATCTTTACAGAAGTTCAAAAACATTTTAAATCATTTTAATTTGTTGTGTTCTTTCTGTACTGGGTGCCAAAGGCATGAGGCTGCCTGCCTATGCTTGCTTCAGGTAGAGGCAACTTGAATCCATCTCGTGGAGTACGCCAGGAGAGGTGAGAGGAAGTGAGAGATGGAGGTATTTCAGAACCAGATTGTACTTGGACTTGTCACAGATCTCTTTGGGAGGAGCATGGCAGCTCCAACTCTCTCCTTGCTATGGGAACAACAATAAGAGAGGAATGTCCTGACAGTTTGTGGGTGGGTGGACTCTGCCAGACCTGAAGAACCCACAGTGTTCTCCACTTGAGCCCAATTCTGTCTGAATCACTTTTGTTCCTGGGAGCAGCTGTCTTTCTCTTGGTAAAAGATAGTCACATATCCATACTTACTAAACAATAGAGGCTTGCCAGTCACTCAAAAATTATTTAGATTCCTATTTTTGGCATTAGTTGATAAGCACTTACCCCTGCAAAATAGTCAGCAGTGAGGGGTCTGCATGTGTAGAATACTGTTGAAAAGAAAACCTGTATGAAAGAGGAAGGGCTAGTATTTGGCAGTGTTATGCATGGTGTTTTTTTTTTTTTTAAGTTTTTATCTTCTGAAATTTAGGGCAAAAATAAAAAGCACAGAGAAAAAGCAGCATGAGACAAGACTTAGGAAGCTTTACAATGTAAACAGGGACAAATGGTAATACTACATCCATAAAATGAGATGCATAAGCAAAAGAGTTATCTGTTCTAAGGAAAAGCAAGTTGATTTACTTCTCTCACTTTGGAAGTATTTACTACAAGAAAATTCATGTAACAACTTTATTATTGAATGAATAATATACATTAAATTTTAATTTTATTAGAAGTATGACAAAAATTTGGATTTTGGAAAAATAGCTATCAGCCATCATCCACCAACCCAATTTTATTTTTGTGTATCATTTTAGAGTCCATGTGTACAAGTAACCATATTCTTGTCAGTAACAAATATTAAATACATATATGCTATGTAATTTTTCCATAATTCATTGAGTATGCATTTAAATCTGAACCATTTTGATGAAAAAAACTCTATATGGCATGCTTCAGGGTATTAAAAATGTTGACCGTGTTTTTCAAAATTTCATTGACAATGAATACTCCCTACCTTTCTGTACCGACGTCAAAATGCCTTTACACAGTCATCATTTATTTTGATTTATCAAATATCAGAGGGGAAAATAAATGAGTGTGTTTCTTAAGGCCATCTCATTGGTAGGTGTGGTTGGTATTCCCTGGCATGGATTTTCTAGTAGGTGGCCTGCCAAAGTCTTAAGGCTAAAAGTAATTATATCCAATGTAAGTTAGTTATTCTTTGTCAATTAAAAGTGTCTTTTCAAAGAAGGATTTGAATCTACATACATAAAAACTATTTCAAGAACAGAAGTACAAGAAGTACAAGTTAAATGATTTATTCAATGTTCAAACACAGAGTGAAAGTCAGAAAGTATTGAGCGACAGTAAGTGAAAAATACGTTGGAGTTATAAAGGCGTTTCTAGGTAAGGAATTTTACCTGTTTACATTGAAAATAGGTTGGCAGCAGCATAGTAGTTACTGAGCATTGCCTTTTTCTTGTATTTTGTTATCTTTTCCTCTACTGTATTCACTATATCCTAAGGAAAAAAATGTCATTGTATTGCAACTGTGTATTCAACTATACCTTTTATATAATATTACTTAATTTAGCTAAGTGATAATTTTTCCCAGTGTTGACTAAAACATTTCTCAAACTCTGGTTGTCAGATTGGAACATCCCCTGGTAGCACAATGATAATATGCTTTCAGTTAAATCATATGAAGTTGGGTAATATAGAAATATATTACTATATATTTAATAAGACATAGAAACCTATTTATTTTAAATTAGTATTACTTTGATAGCACTAAATTTTTGCTAAGGACATCATGACCTTCTCAAGGGTTTTGGTTTAATCCAACTAAGATTTAATAACAGCTCTTTGAACTTTCATTTTTATCATCTCCTTTCCAAGTATTTTGTTTAAAGTACATTGGTAAATTTCTTTAACTCATAACTGTAATATAGTTTCTGACATGTGCTAAGCCAGGGATGGTTCCCTTTCTGGATCTTTACAATTTGTGTAAGTTACATGTATTATGCCCTTGATATGATACAATTATCACTCTAATTAGATGCAGATGTGACTGACAATTATGGATATAGTTTCTCTTACTTTCATATCTAGTTTTAACGTGTCCCCAAATAATATGCTCCCCCTCTAAAAAAAAAAAGAAAGAAAAGAAAAGAGACCTGCAACCTTCTTTGTTAGGAAATTTCTACCTAAATGTTATAACACTATAAGGTTCTCAATCCCAATAGGATTAAAAATAAAGAGATGAACTAGACTTGTGAATCTAAGTCTTCTCTTTAAGGCCACAAAACACCCCTCTCCCCTCTTCTTTGTGTTCACACCCTTGAACTATTTGCAGGCAGTTATCACGTTCCCACTTAGTCCTTGCTTAGCCAAGCTATACATACTCTTTTAATCTTTTCTCATGCAGTAAATCAAACTCTTCCTTCTGATGTTCTCTGAACTCTTTCCAATACTTCCATATATATTTTAAAAGAGCATTCTAGTGTTGACAGTATGTCCATTGTTTCTTATTTTAGAAAGCTTTTCATGGGGCCAGAGCAACAAAGTGAATTCTTTATATAGAGTTTATTTCAGAGAGGACATGTAAATAATAGCATAATTATTACAAATTATCACTTGCCCACTTGACGATGGAGCATTGTCCCAATTTCACTTACTTTTCTACCTTTTTGGGTTATAGGAGAGATGACTTTAAAAGTCACAGTTATTTGGTAAATTCTTTTTTTTTCTCCAAATGTAAGTGAAGATGGGTTCTATAATATTTAATAATGCCTTCCAAATGTCCCTTGGTTAAGTTTTTTTTTATCCAATTTTACAGATGAAGGTCTAGTTTAGAAATGATATTTCATGTGCATTTATCTTTGCCTCCTCACATTTTATGCAGACTTGTCAGTGGTGTGGTTTTACAATGAGCTCAACATACTGTACCTTGATCCATTTAGAGAATTTGAAATTCTTTATCTAACTTTGCAGAGGAATCAAAGATTTTTATTTTACTGTACTTCACATTTTATGAAATGGAACATACAAATTTCTCTACTTTCTGCCTCCTTCCTTCCCCAGAGAAATCCAAACTTTTCCAATAATGCTTATGTAACCCAGCATCTCTAATACCATTTCAAAACATGGGCTAAAGAGCTGTTGGTCCAGTTTTCATGTCTGTGTTTGTTAATCATCCTTAATAATTTGATGTGAAGAGAGATGAGTGAGCATAACAAGGAGACAGGAGTGGACTCTCGCGTGTGAATATGGTGTTAGTGAGTGGGAGGCTGGAACTTTCCTATTCCTAAAAGAACTAATTTCGTGGATATAAAAAGACAGTGGTTCTCCAAGCCCTCTGCCTGAAGATATATAATTGTTATTATCATCATTACTACTCCATATTTGCCCAGAAAGAAGGTTGAACCAAAGAGCTGAAATCACTTGACAAAATATCTGTTGTTGAAAACGATTGCCCCAAATCTCTGCAATAGGCACAAAAGCATTGCAGACCTCATCTTACCAGCTCACTATTACTCAAAGGTATTGATAGTTTAGTACTATCAGAATGAGAGATGTATTGATAATCGAAGTTAAAACCTAAGAAAAGATAAATAGAGTAGGATTGACTGGTAAGAGAAGAGTAAACAGTTTGAAACAACGTAATTGGAAACATTAAAAAGGGCCACAGTAGCTGGTGTGTGTTTCCTTGAGTGTGATGGTGTGGCCAGGGAGCAGTTGCCCGATGACAGTTTCCATCAAATTGCAGATTTTTGGTACAGGAAAGTAAGATATTCAATTTACTCTCTGAAATTCTCAGTTTTTATCAAAATGTTTTCATTATATAGGCATAAACACAATCATATTTTTCCATAGCTCTAAAATGTGTAAAAAGACTCTAAAAATATTTTATGGAATGAAATCCCATTTCTTCAGTGAGCTGAGCCAATGAACAAAACTTACTTAGAATGTTGGGATAATTACTCATAAATATCTTCTCACTAGTCAAACAAAAGTTTTCATATAAATGCGTACAAATTTAACTAGGTAGCTATGAGCATTTCCTCTGACTTTCAGGTGGCATTTTTTTTTTCCCCATAAGCAGATTATTTGAGAACAGGGCCCACATACTTTTCAGGGAGGAATATTCTTCATTCATTTCTTTCCCTTTCTCCTTCCCTTCTTTTTCCTCCCTCCGTCTCTCCCTCCGTCCCTCCCTCCTTCTTTCCTCCCTCTCTCCATTTCTTTCTTCCTCCCTGTTTAAGGAAGAAAAGCATTATGTCCTAAACAAACTTTACAAGATATTTTATGCACAATGTACCTAAACATGAAATGCATGCACGTGAAAGTCACAAGTTTGAAGTGGAGGAGAGGAGTCCTGCTAAGATTGTCTCTTATCCTGCAGTTTGTTAATTTTGTTTTCCTTTAAAAATATAAAAGCATTTTTCTTGGCCAATTACAATCCATTTTGCAAGCATAACTGCACATTAAGAAGTAAATATAGTAAAAAAAAAAAAAAAGTAAACATAATAAAGATATAAAGAGCAGTATGGGGGTCAGTTTTTAACCTAAACAAGTAAATATAAGGAAATAGAATTCAGGTAGCAGCATGTAACTTTTTAGACACTACATGGTCTAAAGCATAATCTATGACTTTGACAAGAGTTGAAAGAATTAAATTGTTCTCAAAAGCAAACACGGATCCAATGATCATGTTCTTTCCTTGTTCACATTCTTCTCCCTGAAAATAGACACTTTGGTGTCACTTCTCTCTGAAAACCAAAGCATTGCTATTGAAATGGAAATAAACTCCAATTGTGTGTCTGAATTAGGAAAAGATTTGGACCTTGTGGATGAGAAAGTGGTCAGTGGCTTTAATTTCCTGCTTGACCTCCATTCAAGAGTGAGCTTCTCTCTCCAAGCCTCGTCTTCTGCTTTTGGAGCCATGGCTGAAGGCAAGTGTGGGTCTTCCTGAGCCATGGAGCGGAGTAGCATTTCCCTCAGCCTCTTTCCAGACTCTCTAAAGTCCCACAGCCCATGCCCCTAAGAATTTCACTGCCATTTCCACTCAGCTGGAAAGGACTCTTTCCTGAGGGGAAGAATTCTAACAACATCTCAGGGACGCTGAGTGGAAAGACTATCAAAAAAACAGACTTTGGTTGCTCTTCCCAGCTATTCTTTTTTTTTTTTTTTATTTTTTTTATTTTATTTATTTTTTTGGGGGTACACCAGGTTCAATCAACTGTTTTTATACACATATCCCCATATTCCTTCCCTTCCTTGACGCCCCCCCCTCGAGTCCCCCCCACCCTCCCTGCCCCAGTCCTCTAAGGCATCTTCCATCCTCGAGTTGGACTCCCTTTGTTATACAACAACTTCCCGCTGACTATTTTACAGTTGGTAGTATATATATGTCTGTGCTACTCTCTCGCTTCTTCTCAGTTTCCCCTTCACCCCCCGCCCCCTCCCATACCTCGAGTTCTCCAGTCCATTCTCTGTATCTGCTTCCTTGTTCTTGTCACTGAGTTCATCAGTACCATTTTTAGATTCCGTATATGTGAGTTAGCATACAATATTTGTCCTTCTCTTTCTGACTTACTTCACTATGTATGACAGATTGTAGTTCTATCCACCTCATTACATATAGCTCCATCTCATCCCTTTTTATAGCTGAGTAATATTCCATTGTATATATATGCCACATCTTCTGTATCCATTCATTTGTTGATGGGCATTTAGGTTGCTTCCATGTCCTGGCTATTGTAAATAGTGCTGCAATAAACATTATGGTACAAGTTTCTTTTGGGATTATGGTTTTCTTTGGGTATATGCCCAGGTGTGGGATGACTGGATCATATGGTAGTTCTATTTGTAGTTTTTTAAGGAACCTCCAAATTGTTTTCCATAGTGGCTGTACCAATTTACAGTCCCACCAACAGTGCAGGAGAGTTCCCTTTTCTCCACACCCTCTCCAACATTTGTTGTTTCCAGACTTTGTGATGATGGCCATTCTGATTGGTGTGAGGTGATACCTCATTGTGGCTTTGACTTGCATTTCTCTGATGATGAGTGATGTTGAGCATCTTTTCATGTGTTTGTTGGCCATCTGTATGTCTTCTTTAGAGAAATGTCTATTTAGGTCTTCTGCCCATTTGTGGATTGGGTTATTTGCTTTTTTGGTATGAAGCTGCATGAGCTGCTTGTATATTTTGGAGGTTAATCCTTTGTCCATTGTTTCATAGGCAATTATTTTTTCCCATTCTGAGGGTTGCCTTTTAGTCTTGTTTATGGTTTCTTTTGCTGTGCAAAAGCTTTTAAGTTTCATGAGGTCCCATTCGTTTATTCTTGATTTTATTTCCATGATTCTAGGAGGTGGGTCAAAAAGGATGTTGCTTTGATGTATGTCAAAGAGTGTTCTGCCTATGTTTTCCTCTAGGAGTTTTATAGTGTCTGGCCTTACATGTAGGTCTTTAATCCATTTGGAGTTGATTTTTGTGTGTGGTGTTAGGAAGTGTTCTAATTTCATTCTTTTACATGCTGCTGTCCAATTTTCCCAGCACCACTTACTAAAGAGGCTGTCTTTTTTTCCATTGTATACTCGTGCCTCCTTTGTCAAAGATAAGGTGCCCATATGTGTTTGGGCTGAATTCTGAGTTCTCTATTCTATTCCATTGATCTTCCTTTCTATTTTTGTGCCAGTACCATACTGTCTTGATCACTATGGCCTTGTAGTATAGTTTGAAGTCAGGAAGCCTGATTCCACCAACTCCATTTTTCCTTCTCAAGATTGCTTTGGCTATTCGGGGTCTTTTGCATTTCCATACAAATCGTAAGATTTCTTGCTCTAGTTCTGTGAAAAATGCCATTGGTAATTTGATCGGGATTGCATTAAATCTGTAAATTGCTTTGGGTAGTACAGTCATTTTCACGATGTTGATTCTTCCAATCCAGGAACATGGTATGTCCCTCCATCTGTTTGTGTCATCTTTGATTTCTTTCATCAATGTCTTAAAGTTTTCTGCATACAGATCTTTTGCCTCCTTAGGCAGGTTTATTCCTAGGTATTTTATTCTTTTGGTTGCAATGGTGAATGGGAGAGTTTCCTTAATTTCTCTTTCTGCTCTTCCGTTGTTAGTGTATAGGAATGCAAGAGATTTCTGTGCATTAATTTTGTATCCTGCTACTTTACTAAACTCATCAATGAGTGCTAGCAGTTTTCTGGTAGAGTCTTTAGGGTTTTCTATATATAATATCATGTCATCTGCAAAGAGTGACAATTTTACTTCTTCTTTTCCAATTTGGATTCCTTTGATTTCTTTTTCTTCTCTGATTGCTGTGGCTAAAACTTCCAAAACTATGTTGAATAATAGTGGTGAGAGTGGACACCCTTGTCTTGTTCCTGTTCTTAGAGGGAATTCTTCCAGTTTTTCTCCATTGAGAGCAATGTTGGCTTTTGGTTTGTCATATATGGCTTTTATGATGTTGAGGTAATTTCCTTCTATGCCCATTTTCTGGAGAGCTTTTATCATAAATGGATGTTGAACTTTGTCAAAAGCTTTTTCTGCATCTATTGAAATGATCATATGGTTTTTATCCTTCAATTTGTTGATATGATGTATCACGTTGATTGATTTGCGTATATTGAAGAATCCTTGCATCCCAGGGATAAACCCCACTTGATCTCTACTTCGCCGCCATCTTGAGATCTCTTTTTTTTTTTTTAAGCTCTTTATTGGAATATAATTGCTTTACACTGTTGTGCCAGTTTTTGCTGTACAACAAAGTGAAACAGCTGTATTTATACATATATCCCCATATCCCCTCCCTCTCGCAACTCCTTCCTATCTTCCATATCCCAGCCCTCTAAGTCATCACCCACCATTGAATTGGTCTCCTTGTGTTATGCAGCAGCTTCCCACTAGCTATCTATTTTACATTTGGTAGTGTAAATATGTCAAAGCTACTCTCCCACTTCGTCCCGGCTTCCCCTTCGCCCTCCCCACTCCAGGTCCTCAAGTCCGTTCTCTACATCTGCCTCTTTATTCTTGCCCTGTCACTGGTTTCATCAGTCACATTTGTTTTAGATTCCATATATATGCGTAAGCATACAGTATTTGTTTTTCTCTTTCTGGATTACTTCACTCTGTATGACAGTCTCTAGTTCCATCCACCTCACTACAAATAACTCAATTTCATTTCTTTTTATGGCTGAGTAATATTCCATTGTATATGTGTGCCATATCTTCTTTATCCATTCATCTGTTGATGGGCGTTTAGGTTGCTTCCATGGCCTGGCTATCATAAATAGTGCTGCAATGAACATTGTGGTACATGTTTCTTTTTGGATTACGGCTTTCTCTGGGTATATGCCCAGTAGTGGGATTGCTGGCTCGTATGGTAATTCTATTTTTAGCTTTTTAAAGAAACTCCATACTGTTTTCCATAGTGGCTGTACCAATTTACATTCCCACCAACAGTGCAGGAGGGTTCCCTTTTCTCGGCACCCTCTCCAGCATTTATTGTTTCTAGATTTTTTTGATGATGGCCATTCTGACCAGTGTGAGGTGATACCTCATTGCGGCTTTGACTTGCATTTCTCCTCAGCCATTCTTTATTAACGGTCACCAGCTATCAGAGGGGCTAACATTCTCTGAGCATTTAGCAGGGTCAGGCACTTGGCACCACAGTGGTTCTACCTGGCCTCCTAGCAGAAGGTGGGAGTTGAGAAAACCTTTATCCTTAAACTTCCCATCGGTGGGATTTGCTGTTTGTGCTCCCACACTCACAGGGGCAAACTGAACTCAATAATCTTTAACATTTAAAGATATTAGATAATAATATAATAACACTGTCAAATGCAATAAGCTTCAACTTTATTTTTATTTATTTATTTTTGGCCACCCTGCACAGCATGCAGGATGTGGGATTTTAGTTCCCAACCTGGGATCAAAGCCACGCCCCCTGAATTGGAAGCTCAAAGTCTTAACCACTGGACCACCAGGGAAGTCCCTTTGACTTTATTTTTAGGTGTCCTCTTTACTCAAGTTTGAAAGAAAGCAGAGAATGTAAATCCCTTTGAAGAGAACAGTCCCTCTACTATGCAAGGAATCAAGTCACATTAACATTCACTGTAACTCTGCTGCTACCTGATAATAGATGAAAAATGGTTTTGAAAGAATATCAGTAAAAAATATTTAAGGTTTCTTGCTCAGCTTAATTGTACATGCAGGACCTGACCTCTAAATCTATAATGGAAATGTTACTTTTATTTTGGTTTTCTTTCTTTAGAGAAAAATAATTTTGTTCTTTCAAAGATTCCCAAATGTAAAGCATATTGATTAAATGTGAACCTTTACCCATCATAAAATAGTACACATACAAAAAAGGAAAAAGATAGGATGAGGTTTCCTCAGTTTTTATGGATGTGTTTATTCTTAACTAATTTCTCTTGGGGATTTTGTTTCTTGGTCTTAGAAAAGTTGATTTTGTGGAATTTAGTTCATGTAGGCTTCTCAAAAAGATACCTGTCTAGTATATCCTTCACAATTGGCAGAGAATGAGACTCATACCCTTTCTTAGAAATACAATTCATGTCTCTAATCAGTAAGTTTTATTAAGAGGCTTACCTAAAGAACACACTCATAAAAAGACAAATCTATTCTCATTTGGCTACTTTGAGGGGAAATAATAAGTTCATTTGTCTTTGTTCCTTACAAGTATTTGAATATTATTAAATGTCAACTATCAGCCTCCTCCAGGTTACATGACCAACATTCTTTTTTGCTCACTTTGCCATTCACATTTGCTTAGAGTCCAGAAAAAAACTGAAACATCCTTAGAGCATAATAGTGAATTTGAAAAAAAAAAAAAAACTTTATGAAATGATTTGTTGTTAGAAATTAGACTGTTGCTGAGTTTATAGGATTTACCTATTCAGTAAACATGTCCAGAATACTTACCATATGCCAGGCATTTTGCAAGGCTCTAGGCATAAAATGTCATGACAGTTGTACCGCAAAAAATTACACTAGAATCTAAGGAATATTATAACAGAAACGTATATGACGTGCTATGAGAATATAGGGAGAGGGCTCAGTCCAGAAGAGCTGGAAATATTTTCACACAGCAAATGGCAATTGAAATTTAGTGGTAGCTCTCCACAAGACGTGAGCCTCATATGTGAAGGTAGAAATTCTAAAATACTATAGTTAATAAGAAGTGGTTCAATAAGCTGAAACATAGGCCAAGAATGTAGAAGTTTTGGGAGTTGGGACCACAAGTTTATAATGAAGACTTTGGTTGAGGATTATATACCTTGCAAAGCATTTGGACTTTATTGTGTTGGTTCAATAATGTATGTATTCATTCAAAAAAATCTTTTAACAAATATGTACTGAGTACATACTATGTGGTGGTAATGTAGTAAACACTGGAGGCACTGCTGGGAATAAAACAGAAATTCATGTTGTTTAAGCATTTACATTTTATGGGTGAAGACAGTACTAAGTCAAGTAGACAATATAATTTTAAAATAATAATATTAATATATTTGTAGTATGAAATGTGGTTTTTAGTTATTGTGTTATAAAGAAAATTAAACTACTGTAAGGAGAAAGGAAGTGACGTGAAATGGGAAGAGTGAATACAGAAGTTTCTTAAGAAAGATAACATGTAAAAGTTTATCCATTTGAAGGGAAGTAGTGAGCCTTGCAAAGGTTCTGAGTAAAGAGTATTGAGGGCAGAGGAAAACACGTTCAGGGACTGAGGAATGAATTTCTTAGATGATGAGGGACCATCGTTGAAACTGAAATAGGATGAACCTCGAAGGATAGGGCACTAACACACATTCAGAAACCCTGCTGTTAACAGGAAGATGAATGAAAATATATTCTTCTTTGTTAGGAAAAATAGCTTTCCATAACAGAATTAAAATCCTTTTAAACTGTTAACTCTAAATTCCTTTTTAGACTCATTGTTTCTTGCCTAAAATGAAGACTTTGGGATATGGATATTTTAGAAAAGACTAATTTAAATACTGAACATTTGCCTACATTTTCAGACCTTAACGTTTGCATTGGGACCTATGCATAAATGTTCATGGTCAGTATGGGTGAATATTCCCCATTTTTGACTTGGGAAAACTAGGATTTCACCGAGATTAGAACAATTGCAGATGAAATCTTGATAAGGTAAATAATGACAACAGAGTTCAAGATGTCTGGGGTTTCCTATTCTTTTGTTTTTCCTATGAAAACATGCTGCTCCTCTTACTATCATTCTCAGCATTTGTTAGTAAGTCTTGATGTTAAAATACAGAGTATTATTGGGAGACTGGGGATTTTTAAGGGTTGTTTCTGACAGCAGCTTAAAGCTTGCCTCTGTGCTGTGAATTGGATTTAGCTTCAGTTTCCGTTCTTGCTCGTGTACCTCTGGAGACATGACAAAGACAAACAGATTGACTGAAGGGACATCAGAGGCCAAGATGAGTTACCAAAGGGAGCATCTTTAGTTTCCCAGGCTCACAGCAGATTTTCAATGCAAAAGAGACTTTCACTCGCTACTTTCCCAGAGCTTTCTTTTCTAACAAGGACACTTGCTTTCTCTGTTCTGATGCTTTATGGGGTTTTTTTTTGTGGGGGGGGGGGTGGAATTCATGTGCAGGGGACGATATTTACCATGTTAAACATCCTTAGGTTTGCATTGCCTGTGATTTTATGACTAACCTTCTCATCTGTCACCTGACATTTGCCAATGAATTTCTGTTCATAACTAAAGCCTTAGACAAAGACTTGACAAATCCTCCCCACAGCAGCACCCTATCCTAAATAAAACAAGCGATGGTTTCCCATATGTTTTATGAAGTGGCACGCAAGCTGTTTAATTACAGCGTGTCTTGGGAGAAGAATTTGAAACTTCAGATTCAGAGAAAATGCCTTCCTTTTCTAGAGCAAAATGACTCCCCAGAATTCCCGTGGTCTCCAACTATACTCAAGGCAGGGAAAGATGCATCGCTGCTTCCTTGTACTGTCACAGGTAAATAAGGGAAAGGAATAGTAGCAGGTATGTTAGAAACCAATTCAGGAGTGAGCAAGGGAGCGACGGTGGCGTGTTGACTCTTGCGTGTCAGTGTTTCACGGCAATTTATGTTGAGTTCAGCCAAACGTTTTCTTCCTCTCTTCTCACTCCAAGGGCAAGCTGTAAATCTCATCTTAGCACCTTACTTCTGGTTAATGCTGGAAGCATTTTATCAATAAGTTGTAGACAAATCTATATTTGTGTTTTATGAGTTGGTTGAGTTTACACTGTCATAGGAGAGTTATTGCCACTGATGGTTTAAAATATTTGCTTTGGAAATAGCAGAGTTTGAAGAATCCAAGTTCTCACTGACAAGGAGCAGAAGAGGACGAATGATGGAGGAGTCAGAGACAGTTTGCTCTGCTCCAGGCACTTTGCTACTGTTTGTATTATACTTCCCATGGTTCTCCAGCCTGGAAATGAGAGGGATGCCTGCCTGTCAGGGAGAATGAACTTGGGCTTTAAGATAGAAAGTATGGCATTATTTTTCTACTTAGAAAGTGTTTTGAATTTGTTTTTAAAATTTTAATTAGATAAATAGAAAAACTAAGAAAGAGTTGGATTTAAGCAGTCTGTGGGACAAAAGCATCCCATGAAGAACTGTTAACCTCCTTGACAACAATAGAGAGGAGAGGAAAACTGTGAAAATACTCTTTCTTAGTACCTTCTGCTTCCTTGTTCAATGCTGAGATCATTTAAGGATTTGTGATAACAAATGTGGTCTTTAGCTCTCTCTTTCTTTCAAATACATGTATTTAAACCACACTGTGTACCATTCATTCCGCAAGTATGTGTTGGGTGTATAATATACCATGTAATATAACAATGCCAAGCAGTATCTTAGGCATTGGGAACGTAAAGATAACCCACATAGACATTGTCCTCATTGTTCCATAGCTTATAAGCAAGTGGCTAATTACTTAAAATGATCAAATACTCTCCTCTTGGGTCTGGAAGAGAGGGATTCAGGAAAAGGGAAAAAAAATTGTAGTGTAATGGTGAATTTGAAAAAGTATTAAATAAGTAATCATGACAAATAGACCTCAAAAATAATACAAGTGATTAAAAATATTGGCAAAACAAATGGCCACTCAAAAAAGATATATAAATATAATATCTACCTGACTCTGAAGTAAATGGTATTTATGTGGTCATGTGCATGCAAACACTGATTACTAATTTAATTAAAATATTGCTATAAGCATAAGAAGAAGAAGGGGAAGAGAGATGAAGTTTGGTATAAGTGATCTAAATTCTCATCTATCAAAAAGAAGTAAAAAATACCAAAATTTATACATCAAGGAATGACAAGTATATTACTTACAAATATGGAGATACATTCCAGAAAAGAACATCTAAAGAATTAAATGTTTTTTCTGTCTCAGGGACAGGACTAGAGAGAAGGCAGGGGGTATTACTTCTATAATAAGTCTGTGGTAACAAAATTGATTTTTAAAAATATGTTCACATATTGCTTTAACTAAAATTAAAATAATATTAAAACTGTGCAATCTTCCTTAGACCTCTCTCATAGCTTTTGTGAGTCTGTAAGTTTATTAATGTCGAACAGGTTTGTCGAATACAATTGATGAACTCGTCACAGAATATTCCAAGTGGTATAACCCTTTTCCATATCCCATGCTACTTATCAATTCAGTCATTTATAATAAAACTAGGAGCAAGGCCATAGGATTTCAATGGCCTTCTTATCTGTCAAGTGGTTGACAATTATAAATCAGCTTTTTGGAAGGAGAGATGACAGGCAAAAGATCACAAATATTAGAGGTGATCTAACTATGTATATGTCCTAGGACTAGAGAGAAGACTTTGAGAAGGAAATTGGGGTGGTAACTATTTCTCCAACTCTTCCTTCATAAATTGCAAATCACTTTATACTCCCTAGGGAAATGTTTTTGGAATATAGGCAACAGTTCTATTGCCCCTCACTATAACTTTGGTGATGATGTATGGTAAGAATAAATGTTCAAAATTATAGAAAAAATACATATACACATAAGCAGATTTGAAAGCTATCCTGCATTTTCCTATTGAACCAAAATCACAAAAGTGCTTCCTACCTCAACAACTGTTAAAATGATGCAAAAGGAAACAAACGAGCAAAAAATCTTAACTACAGAATAAAAGAGATACTTAAATGCAGATCTTTATCATTTATTGAAGAAGAAACTTAAACAGTAGATGATCAGTTCAATTTCAGAATTAAGGCTTGTTGCTCAGACTTTGAAATCCGACGGGTCTCAATTCAAATCCTGGTTCCACCTGGAGCAAATTAGTTCATTTAGCCTCAGTTTCCACATCTGCAAAGTGGGGAATAAAATGACAGTACTATAGTTTTGTGAGGCTTACGCAAAACAATGCCTATAAATCACATGCTGACCAAACACAGCAAACCATGTCTAAGCACAGGCAGACCTCGCAGATATTGTAGGTTCTGTTCCAGACCACTGTAATAAAATGAATATCGCGATAAAGCAAGTCCAGTGAATTTTTTGGTTTCCCAATGCATATAAAAGCTGTGTTTCACTATACTGTAGTCGATTAAGTGTGCAATAGCATAATGTCTAAAAAACAATGTACATACCTTAATTTAAAAGTAATTTATTGCCCAAAAATGCTAACCATCATCTGAGCCTTCAGTGAGTCATAATTTATTTTGCTGGTGGAAGGTTTGAAATATTGTGAGGATTACCAAAATGTGACACAGAAACACAAAGTGAGCATATGCTGTTGGAAAAAATGGTGCTGATAGACTTACCCAATGCAGGGTAGCAACAAACCTTCAATTTGTAAAAAATAAAATATTTACAAAGCACAATAAAGCAAAGAACACTCAAATGAGGTATGCCTGTATAGGGGTTTTCCTTAATTATTACTGTCAAGTCACACTATAGCGCATAGTGCAGTTTTTGGTAATAATGATAACTGCCACTCAGTGACTATCCCATTTGTACTGTGTTTTACATGAAGGTCACTAATCCTCAGGAAACCCTACAGGATTATCACCCATTTGACACGGAGAGGACATAGGCGCACAGAGGGAAAAAGGAACTTGCGCTGGGTCACACAGTTAATGTGTACCAAACATGGAATTTGAATCCAGAAATGTTTGACTCCAAAAACCCAGGCATTTTACATTACTGTTGTACATCACCAAGAATGTTGTATTTCTATCAGGAGATCAGAATTATTAAATAAAAGTGCTACATTCAAAACAGGTAGAAGTCCCTTGGAAATGCGAACAAGCTTCTAACTATGTTTAATATTAGCAACATTAATGCAACAATGCTGTTTTACAGGGGCAATTTTAAATCTGTGTCCATCCAAATTAATTAAAACAGCACCTGTCTCCTTAAAAAGAAAAATTAGGACCAATACATTGAGCTGTATATGGGAATTACTTATTTGAGCATTAAGATAAAATTTAAAGTCTACTAATATGAGTCTTTAGCAGTGTAATATATTACACAGGTATGCAGGGCTTCTGACAGCAAAGTAATTTACATACATTATTTTAATAATCCTCATAATTTTTCTGCTTGGGAAGGTAAGTAGCAATTATTTCTCAGATTTTTCAGATAGTGAAACAAAAGCAAAGGGGAGGAAAATCTTTTATATATATATCTCTCTCAATAGATCTCAAATTTTATTTTTAACTTTGGGAGCATTTGCTGTATTTGAGGATGATTATAATAAAATATGTCTCTATTTTAAGTGGGAAAATAGTAATGACTAACCTTAGAGGTATTCTCTGAGTTATAACAAAAATTGAGAAGAAGCAAATCAATTTGTGCGTTCTTCCTATAACTGCAAAAAATACCCAGGGTACTCTGGCAACTGTTTCAATCAAATTAATGACAACTCTTATCAAATAAGTCATTTTTGGACATCAACATTTAAATTGACTTGAAATGCAAGTGCTAGAACCAACACCTGAAAAGCAATTAGCCATCAGATTCTGCATCTACCTCATACTGTAAGATGCAAAGCAAGAATATTTCCTTGGGATGTTTGTTTGTGATACCAGGATCACAGCCCTCAAGTAAAAACTTGAACTATAGGGGGGCAAAAAGTCAGCATGGAACTACCACTAGTTTTATTTGAAAACTCATCATATGGTTTTTATGAGTTTTCAAACAAACTAGAAAGATGAAAACAAAATGGAAGCAAGGAAATCTGATATCCCTCATGAGTCAAATTCTGTTTGTCTGATTGTGCCAAGTTGTGCTTTACTGCATCTGTGATGAGTAAATGGCAATTTAAGTGCACTAATTGGTTGCAGAATTCTCCTATCAGCAGTTTGGTTAACAATAAGATTTAAATTAGTTGTCTGAATAGTGAATGTTGTTACAATTTGATAGAAGAGTTGTCTTTTTGTTAATTTTGCTTTGGTGAAATACAGAAAATTTCAATTTTATGGGAGAAAAGCTATAAAAACTGATTGGTGCATTACCTATGAAAGAAAATATAGGAAATAATAAAACTTTGCACAAAAGAAGAATATGGAAGTAGTCTCAACTTGTTCACCTATCCTATAAATATTTGATGAGCACCTACTATGTGCCAGGTACAGTATTGGATAAAATGATGGGCAAAGATAGACATAGTCCCTATGCTTATTACAGTTTTGAGGAGGGAACAGACATGCATCAAATAGTTACACATAAATGTAAAACTAGAAATGAGCTAAATGTTATGAAGATGTGTTATGAGAGTATATAATGGAGAATTTGACAATTTAGGAAAGGCAGAGAACGCTTCCACTGGAGAAGTGATGACTGCATGTAATCTGAAGGATAAGTGGGAACTGAGTGGACAGCAGGAGGAAAAAACCAATTTGAGCAAAGGGAAGACTATGTACAAGGGCCCCTTGGGAGTTAGCTCAGTGTATATAAAGACTGAATGAAGTTCAGTGTGCCTGAAGTAAAGGCAGAGTGGAAAGGTTATATTGTACAATTATATCACATATAATTCATGTTAAGAGCTGAAAATTTTGTTTCCGGCCCCAATGAAGTAATGGGGACTAGATACACCCTCCTACCTTAAAGAGTGATAAAAGAGATGAAAATATATGAAACGGTGATTTTTCAGATATTGCTCAACAGGCAATGCAACACAAGAATTACTACAGGAAGGGAAACAGATCAGATGGGTGCTGTGTGCCCCACCTACTGCCTAGAGAGGGTATCCAGGCTACAATGCACAGACGGAAAACCAAAACAGAGCCTGCAGGATTCTGAGTTGAAGAGACCAAGTTGAGAAACTGGGGACAGCAGAGTAGAGAAGAAAAGAAAGATACACAGAAAGGGGAGAGACACACAGCGAGATAATTTAAAAATCTACAGAAATCTGAAAAAAGTACCTGACAGCAAGAAAGAACTGCCAGAAAAGACCAGACTGGACCATACTGAAAAATCATACAAAGCCCAGAATACCACTTAAAATAGTACAAAATTTGAAGCACGAGCACTTATATAAAAATCTAAAGGAATATATTCAGAATCTCTGTGCTGTAAACTACAAAAAATGAGTAAAGAAAATTTTAAAAGATCTAAATAAGTGGGAAGATGTATCTGTTTTGTGGACTGGAAGACAATATTAATAAGATGCCAACTTGCTTTATTTATTCAACACTATCCCAATCAAAATCCCAGAAAAGTTTTATCTAGTGATCAATAAGATGATTTTAAATTTTAAATGAACAAAGGAACTAGAATAACTAAAAAAAAATTCTGAATTGGAAGGAAAATTTGGAGAACTCATGCTCCTTGATATCAAGACATTATAAATCTACAATATGACAATGTGATATGGTGAAAGAATAGGTGCAAAGATCAGTGGAACAAAATAGAAAGTCCAGAAATAAACCCATGAAAGTGTAGTCTAATTGAAATTTTACAAATTTTCAAAAGTCATTATAATACAGAAAGAATAGTCTTTTCAACAAATAGTCCTGGAACCATTAGGCATCCATTTGTAGAAAAAGTAACTTCAACACTTGCCCCACATATTATACAAAAATTAACTCAAAATGTATCAAAAAACTAAATGTAAAACGAAACTATTAAACTTTTTAGATACAACTCCAAAAGTACAATCTATAAAAGGAATCATGACCCATGGATTAAGGAAGAAATCAAAAAGGAAATTAAAAAGTATTTTGGACTGAATGAAATGAAAATGAGAGCATGACATATAAAATTCACAGGATGTCATACTTAAAAGAGAAATGTATAGCACTAAACATCTATAATAGAATGAAAAAATGTTTCTAATTAATGACCTAATATTCTATACTAAGAAACTAGAAAAATAAGAGGAAATTAAAGAGAAAAAAGGAAAGAGAGATATAAAGGGAAATAATAAAAGATCAGAAAGTAAAGAAATAAAAAACATAAAACCAATAGAAAAAAAATCAGTGAAACCAAAAGCTATTCTTTGAGAAGCTCAATAAGATTGATAAGGTTCTATCCAGACTGATCAATAAATAAGAGAATATACCAATAACCAATAAAAGAAATGAGAGAAGGGGACATTATTATAAATAAACATAAAAAAGATAATAAGAGAATATAATGAATAATTTAGGCCAATACATTTGACAACTTAAATGAAATGAACGAATTGCTCAAAGGCACAATCTATATATACTAAATAAATTGAATATATTGTCCAATACCTTCCCACAAAAACAAACAAACAAAAAAACAAAAACTTTAGGCCCAAATGGCTTTCTAGATGGATTCTGCCAACTATTTAAGGAATAAATTATGCCAATTCTACACAAACTCTTGCAAACATTAAAAAGTAAGGAATAGGGAATATTTCTCAATGCATTCTATCAGGTCGGCATTATGCTGTCAAAATTAATGATATTACAAGGAAAGAAGCCTACAAACCAGTATCCCTCATGAACATAGATGTAAAAATTTCTAACAAAAATTTGAACAAATTTACTCTAGTAAGAGTACTATATCAGTGGGGTTTATTCCCCCCAAGAATGCAAAGTTGGTTTAACATTCAAAAACACAAATCATGCCATATAACAGACTAAAAAGAAAAAAGTGTAATTATTTCAGTGGATGCAGAAAAAAGAAAACATTTGATAGAATTCAGTGTCCGTCCATAATAAACACTTTTAAGAAAAAAAAAAAATTAAGAAAACTGAGAATAATAGGGAATTTCCTCAACCTGATAAAGGGTATCATCAGAAGTCCTACAGCTACTGTGGTGAAAGATTAAATGCTTTCCCTTGAAGATCAAGAAAACCAGAGAATATCCAATCTTACCATCTCTATTCAACATTGTATCAGAAGTTCTAACCAGTGACATAAGACAAATAGAAAAGAAGTAAAATTGTCTTTATTCTCAGAAGACATGATTGTCTGCATAGAAAATCCTAAGAAATATAGCAAAAGTAAAACAAAAACAAAAACAAAAATGGCTGCTAGAACTGTTGATTTTATCAGATTTGCTTGATACAAGATCAATATCCAAAACCAACTGTATTTTTATTGTTCTTATATTGAAACAGTTGCTATGATAGCAATTAAATCACAGACTCTAACACTGAAATTCATTCCACTTGAAGCCATGTTTTACATGCACTGTATATTGTATACTTATTATATGTCTGAGTTAGAGTAGGTGATTTTATTTTATTTTTACATCTCCATGACTCAGTATCTTGTAGTTGGAAGTTTGTAGATGGGGTGATTTTAATACTGCCCTTAGACCTGGGTCAGAGAGATTTCTGCCCTGGAGCCCATCTCCAGTTGTACCTCTTCCCACACTGGGGAGCAAAGAGGACATGGCCCTCCTGGAGCCCTTGCTCCCACTTCCAGACCACACTTTGGGTACAACACCCTGCCCCAAATGGTCACTGAGTGGGCTTCTGCCCTGGGTCTGTCTTTCCAAGGGTGGACTGTACCATAGTATGAATTCTTCAAGGCCACTGGGTTGGCCCTGGGTTTCCCTTTGCTGTGGGCTGTTCAGATGTTGGACCTACAGGCTCAAGTGTCTGTGTGCACAGGCACAGACCCTCATGGTGTGGAAGGAAGATAATGGTGAGATAAGGGTGGGGAGGATGAGAATGGGCCAGCCAGGGACATAGGCCAGCTCTTCATGGTCTCCAAGGTTTCCAAGGCTTCTAAGAATCCTACATTCAAACCTGGCCTTCTGGATGTTGAGAAGTGTATTTATCAAGGGATGTGGCTAGAACATATTTTACTTTAACCATTTCTTGAAACTTTTAAATGTTTGGATCCATGGCAAGTGGGCCACATTTATACTCTTTTTCCAGGCTCTGCAAACATTTGAAGCAGACCTGTCTTTGAAGAGTAAAGCTTTAGTTGAGTAACTACTATATACCTAACACTCTAGTAGGAGTTCTCAATGATCTCTACTCTTCTGACATTTCTTGACTAATCATTTTGATTTCTCACGTACACCACAATCTCAGGTTAAGTAGTTCATTACCTCATAGTCAAACAGTTCATTTCTCTTCACCTTTTTCCATCAACAGCTCTTGTTTTTCTAAGTCATCTTCTTTCATTGTGGATTATGTTACCGTTGTTGATCTAGTAGACATTCCATTTATTTCTCTCTATGTAGTTTTCCGTTTTTTTTTTTTTTTCTCAACAGGTGCTGTTCTTTGTAAGAGAATCGTGGGGTATTTTTTCTCACTTCAATCCTGTCTCTAAACCACCAGGTTCTTTCTAATTGAAACAAGAATACAGATTTTGTTATAAGGAATAAAAATGAGTTCAGGATTTGAAAAGAAATACAGGCTGATCATATTGTCGAAAATATTTATACCTGTCGCACTGATGCATCGTCTGGCTTCTAGCAAATCAATTACAATTTATTCTGTTTATTAAAAATGGCGTAACCAGGATTAAAAACGTTTTAGCACATTGAATCCAAGATGAGCCTGTTCTGTCACATATTCTATGTGCTAACTTCTGAGAAAAGCTATTACTAATAACTCCTCAGGGGTGCATTTGAAATGTCACTTTTTCCTTTGCTATTCTCTGTCTTGTAAGTGATACTTTTGCTTAACTTTGGCTTTCTTTGGCATTGACAGTTGAAGAAAATCATCCTAATTAAAAAGTTTGGCTTTCGAGGTGAAAGAGACTGTCTCTTGGATTTCACTGAGCCTCTTTAATTGAAATATGTAAATATTTTGAGATGATGTGCCTCATTTCTGTATTTTTATTATTTGCTTTAATTTCTGTCTGTATATACCATGTTTACAGTAATAAATAATCTGGCTTTATAAGTTTGTATTAATGTCTGCATAAAGCTACCAAAAGCAGCTGCTACCCTCATCTCATTTTATCTTTTCAAACTCCTCTATCGCTTCGCATTTGTATAAATCAGTTTAACTTTCCTTACAAGTCGTGCCTTGAATGTGATGCAGGGCTTCTTAGTGATTTAAAATTTGCCATTTAGGATCAATTACTTCTTCTTTTATGTTTACCTTGAAGCTAGAGAGTATGTGTTAAAAAAAAAAAAAAAAGACATACATTTAAGAAACGTTAATAATCTTCTACAAATTTTCTCCCACCAAGCTGCAGAAGGAACAAGGTATGCCTTAACTATCATCACCATCATCATTAGCATAATGTTTGGTTTATAAATTATTTGTAAAAGAAAATCATTTCTTAGAACAAGAATCAGATATGAATCAATACTGTGGAATGGAGTGGAGAAAAAAGAATAAGTAAATCAACCTGAGCGCTGTAGGATCTATAGTTTGTAAAATATTCAGCCTGCAGACGGTTTTTTGAAAGTGAGGGCCCATCCAGTTTTAAGTATCTGAAAGCCAGAAGATTGTGTTTTTACCCGGGAAAATCTGCATCGTTCCACCTGGTTCGGGTATATTTTTACTTAAGCAGGCCAGCATTTATTTTTCCGGAGAGAAAGTGATAGATGGTGGCTTCCTGCTTCCATATGTGCTCTTCTGGGCCAGGCACAATCCAGTTGACTGGAAAAGGAGAATGTGACCAGTCCTCCCATCCCACTATTCACCCGCTGGCAGGGCTCAAGGCCTGGTGCCAAGGCTCTGGCAGGTTTAAGACTATTTCCTGGCAGCCATTGGCTTTGAGAGGCCATATGACTCTGCTTCTGTCTGCCTGGATTTTGTTCTGAATTTCTTAAGGGCTTGCTTCTGAGCAGCATCTCGGCGGCAGCAGGAGCCCTGGGATTCAGCGAAGCCATGTTAGCCAGGAACTTTGGAGCCCTGAGCTGCCCCAGGCTCCTGCCAGCCGCTTGCTTCAGGGCTTCAAAGGAGGGCTCAGCTGGAGGACCCAGGATGCTTTGCTGCGGCTGCCACAGCCCCTCTTTGAAGCACCATGGTAGCCAACAGAGAGGATTCTGTGTTACGTACAGTATGACCCTGGAGGTGCCAGCCAGCTGCTGTGACTCAGCTAAAAACAGGGAACTCGCTGTAAGAGAGAGGGCGTAAAGGGGAGAGATGACTGAGGGGGAGGGAAGAGAGGAAAAGCAGCAGGAGTTTATGATGCCCGGAGTTTGTCAAAGGGCTCAAAACACATTTCTGAAAGAGCTTTCTGGATGGGCCAAAGGAAACCCATCTCTGTGTCTCAAATGTGCTTGGGCTACATAATGTTTAATGGCCTTGGTATCTAATGAAAACAGGCGGCAGAAGGATTACAGCAAACCAAGAAAATAAATTCTCTGTCCTCCGGCCCTCAGGTGCCCTGAGGAAGTGTGTACTAATTGGCCCTTCCAGATTTCATTTTTGATCAAACACACTGATGGGAAGAAACCCAATCACTCTGTGTATAAACTTTTCTTTCTTTTTTTTCCTCTTTTTTTCTTTTTGCTTTTTTTTTATGATGTCCTTAGACCAGGAGAGGTTACTGTCTGAATTGATAATCTCAGAAGCAACTCTGAATCCAAATTATCAAGAAAATAATGCAATATGGGGGAAATGTACTTATGAAATATTCTATTATGCCACTCCCCTTGCCTCTGGACAGTTGTTTAAGGAGAAAAATTGATGCTCAGCTAAAGATAGGTCTTAAACAGCAATTTCAGTTTTATTTTGTGAAACATTTGCTAGGGTACATTGCTCAGTTCAAAGATGGAAATTTATAGACATCTAGAATATAAGATGCAAAATGCACCTTGGCTGAGAAAACAAAGGCAGGCTTGAAAAGTGCTAGAGAGGAATCATCACAGCAAGAAAGGAACAAGATTTGATTCAATCAGCATTTTAAAGCAAAGACCAAGGTACTTTCTCCTTAACGTCCCATATGAAGAAGGCGTCTCTGAGATGATGCAATGATCAGTCTGGTTGGACAGAGAAGAAAATCAAGTTTGTGTCTTTTATCCACCAGTCTTGAGGTTGTGAGTGAGAAAGAAGCTTAGGGTTAAGACACCAGAATAATCAAGTTTGCTCATGACAAGCAAGAAGGCGCGTACAGCCCATCAGCTCAGGCCTGGGTGTGTCCTATCCTGGCAGAGTTTCTAAGGTGATAAAACCTTGAGCAAGTGGTGACAGCAATCCTCTGGGAAAAACTTGGTCTCCAGAATTTCCCCAATGATTTCTTTCTAGTCGGTTCTGCTCTCATGAAACATGTCAAATAGATAGCTGAGGAAGAGAGACTCAAACCAGGTGTAAGGCTTGGATTTGTTGTGTTATTTTTTGTTTTACCTGTCCATGCCGGCTGCATAGATAAGCAGATAGGTTTGATTCAAGAAGAATAATTTTCTTCTCAGATCTAATTCACACATAAGCTTATGAAAACTGGATCCTCAAAAGGAACTTAATGGGATTTCTCAGACACTTTATTTTTTTTTAAGCTCTTTATTGGAATATACTTGCTTTACATTCTAGTACCAGCTTTTGAGGTACACCAAAGTGAATTAGCTTTAATTAAACATATATCCCCATATCCCCTCCCTCCCGTGATTCCCTCCCACCCTCCCTATTCTGGCCCTCTAAGGCATCACCCATCATCGAGTTGATCTCCCTTTGTTATACAGCAACTTCCCACTAGCTAGCTATTTTACAGTTGGTAGTGTAAATGTCTATACTACTCTCTCCGTCCCAGCTTCCCCTTCACCCCTTGCCCCTCCAACCCCCGTCCTCCAGTCCTTTCTCTGCATCTGCATCCTTATTCTTGCCCCGTCACTGGGTTCATCAGTACCATTTTTTTTTTTTTTTTAGATTCCATATATATGAGTTAGCATACGGTATTTGTTTTTCTCTTTCTGGCTTACTTCACCCTGTATGACAGTCTCTAGGTCTATCCACCTCATTACGTATAGCTCCATTTCATTCCTTTTTATGCCTGAATAATATTCCATTCTATATATGTGCCACATCTTTATCCATTCACCTGTTGATGGGCATTTAGGTTGCTTCCATGTCCTCGCTATTGTAAATAGTGCTACAAAGAACATTATGGTACATGTTTCTTTTTGGATTATGGTTTTCTCTGGGTATATGCCCAGTAATGGGATTACTGGATCATATGGTAGTTCCATTTTTAGTTTTGTAAGGAACCTCCAAACTGTTTTCCATAGTGGCTATACCAATTTACATTCCCACCAATAGTGCAGGAGGGTTCCCTTTTCTCCACACCCTCTCCAACATTTATTGTTTCTAGATTTTTTGATGATGGCCATTCTGACTGGTGTGAGGTGATACCTCATTGTGGCTTTGACTTGCATTTCTCTGATGATTAGTGATGTTGAGCATCTTTTCATGTGTTTGTTGGCCATCTGTATGTCTTCTTTGGAGAAATGTCTATTTAGGTCTTCTGCCCATTTGTGGATTGGGTTATTTGCTTTTTTGGTATTAAGCTGCATGAGCTGTTTGTAAATTTTGGAGGTTAATCCTTTGTCCGTTGCTTTGTTGGCAACTATTTTATCCCATACTGCGGGTCGTCTTCTTGTCTTGTTTATGGTTTCTTTCGCTGTGCAAAAGCTTTTAAGTTTCATGAGGTCCCATTTGTTTATTCTTGATTTTATTTCCATTATTCTAGGAGGTGGTCAAAAAGGACCGTGCTTTGATGTATGTCATAGAGTGCTCTGCCTATGTTTTCCTCTAGGAGTTTTATAGTGTCTGGCCTTACATGTAGGTCTTTAATCCATTTTGAGTTTATTTTTGTGTATTGTGTTAGGAAGTGTTCTAAGTTCATTCTTTTACGTGTTGCTGTCCAATTTTCCTAGCACCACTTATTGAAGAGGCTGTCTTCTTTCCATTGTATATTCTTGCCTCCTTTGTCAAAGATAAGGTGACCATATGTTCTTGGCTTTACCTCTGGGTTCTCTATTCTGTTCCACTGATCTTCCTTTCTATTTTTGTGCCAGTACCGTACTGTCTTGATCACCGTGACCTTGTAGTATACTTTGAAGTCAGGAAGCCTAATTCTATCAACTCTGCCTTTCCTTCTCAAGATTGCTTTGTCCATTTGGGGTCTTTTGTGTTTCCATACAAATCGTAAGATTTCTTGTTCTAGTTCTGTGAAAAATGCCATTGGTAATTTGATAGGGATTGAGTTGAATCTGTAAATTGCTTTGAGTAGTATAGTCATTTTCACAATGTTGATTCTTCCAATCCAAGAACATGGCATGTCTCTCCATCTGTTTGTATCATGTTTGATTTCTTTCATCAGTGTCTTAAAGTTTTCTACATACAGGTCTTTTGCCTCCTTAGGCAGGTTTATTCCTCGGTATTTGATTCTTTTTGTTGCAGTGGTAAATGCGAGAGTTTCCTTAATTTCTCTTTCTGCTTTTTCATTGTTAGTGTATAGGAATGCAAGAGATTTCTGTGCATTAATTTTATATCCTGCTGCTTTACTAAATTCATTGATAAGAGTTAGCAGTTTTCTGGTACACTCTTTAGGATTTTCTGTATATAATATCATGTCACCTGCAAAGAGTGACAATTTTACTTCTCCTTTTCCAATTTGGATTCCTTTTATTTCATTTTCTTATCTGATTGCTCTGGCTAATACTTCCAAAACTATCTTGAATAATAGTGGTGAGAGTGGCTACCCTTGTCTTGTTCCTGTTTTTAGAGGGAATGCTTTCAGTTTTTCACCATTTAGAACAATGTTGGCTTTTGTTTTCTCATATATGGCTTTTATTACGTTGAGGTAATTTCCTTCTATGCCCATTTTGTGGAGAGTTTTTATCATAAATGGATGTTGAATATTGTCAAAAGCTTTTTCTGTGTCTATTGAGATGATCATATGGTTTTTATCCTTCAGTTTGTTGATATGATGTATCACATTGATGGATTTGTGTGTATTGAAGAATCCTTGCATTCCAGGGATAAACCCCACTTGATCATGGTGTATGATCTTTTCAATGTGCTATTGGATTCTGTTAGCTAGTATTTTGTAGAGGATTTTTGCATGTATATTCATCAGTGACATTGGCCTGTAATTTTTTTGTGTGTGACATCTTTGCCTGCTTTTGGTATCAGGGTGATGGTGGCCTTGTAGAATGAGTTTGGGAGTCTTCCTCCTTCTGCTATATTTTGGAAGAGTTTGAGAAGGATAGGTGATAGCTCTTCTCTAAATGTTTGATAGAATTTGCCTGTGAAGCCATCTGTCCCTGGGCTTTTGTTTGTTCGGAGATTTTTAATCACAGTCTCAATTTCCGTACTTGTGATTGGTCTGTTCATAGTTTCTATTTCTTCCTGGTTCAGTCTTGGAAGATTGTAGTTTTCTAAGACTGTATCCATTTCTTCCAGGTTATCCAATTTATTGGCATATAGATCCTTGTAGTAGTCTCTCATGATTTTTTGTATTTCTGCGGTGTCTGTTGCTACTTCTCCTTTTTCATTTCTAATGCTGTTGATTTGCGTCTTCTCCCTTTTTCCTGATGAGTCTGGCTAATGGTTTATCAAATTTGATTATCTTCTCAAAGAACCAGCTTTTAGCTTAATTGATCTTTGCTGTTGTTTCCTTCATTTCTTTTTCATTTATTTCTGCTCTGATCTTTATGATTTCTTTCCTTCTGCTCACTTTGGAGTTTCTTCGTTCTTCTTTCTCTAATTGTTTTAGGTGTAAGGTTAGGTTGTTTATTTGATATTTTTCTTGTTTCTTGAGGTAGGACTGTAATGCTATAATCTTCCCTCTTAGAACTGCTTTTGCTGCGTCCCATAGGTTTTCGGTTATTGTGTTTTCATTGTCATTTGTTTCTAGGTATTTATTGATTTCTTCTTTGATTTCTTTGGTGATTTCTTGGTTGTTTAATAGTGTATTGTTTAGCCTCCATGTGGTTGTATTTTTTACAGTTTTTTTCCTGTAATTGATATCTAGGCTCATGGAGTTGTGGTCAGAGAAGATGCTTGATATGATTTCAATTTTCTTGGATTTACTGAGGCTTGATTTGTGACCCAAGATGTGATGTATCCTGGAGAATGTTCTGTGTGCACTTGAGAAGAAAGAGTATTCTGTCATCTTTGGATGGAATGTCCTATAAATATCAAAGTCGAGATGCTCTAATGTGTCATTTTAGGCTTGTGTGTCCTTATTTATTTTCTGTTTGGATGATCTGTCCATTGATGTAAGTGGGGTGTTCAAGTCTCCTACTATTATTATGTTACTGTCGATTTCCCCTTTTATGGCTGTTAGCATTTGCCTTAATTATTGAGGTGCATGTATATTGGGTGCATAGATATTTACAATTGTTATATGTTCTTCTTGGATGGATCCCTTGATCATTATGGAGTTTCCTTCCTTGTCTCTTGTAATAGCCTTTAGTTTAAAGTCTAATTTGTCTGATATGAGTATTGCTACTCCAGCTTTCTGTCGATTTCCATTTGCATGGAGTATCTTTTTCCATCCCCTTACTTTCAGTCTATATGTATCCCTTGGTCTGAAGTGGGTTTCTTGTAGGTAGCATATATAAGGGTCTTGTTTTTGTGTCCATTTAGCCAGTCTGTGTGTTTTGTTTGGAGCATTTAATCCACTTACATTTAAGGTGATTATTGACATGTATGTTTCTGTTACCATTTTCTTAAATGTTTTGTGTTTGTCCTTGTAGGTCTTTTCCTTCTCTTGTGTTTCCTACTTAGAAAAATTCCTTAAGCAATTGTTGTAAGGCTGATTTGGTGGTATCAAAATCTCTTCACCTTTGCTTGTCTGTAAAGCTTTTGATTTCTCCGTTGAATCTGAATGAGATTCTTGCTGGGTAGAGTATACTTGGCTATAGATTTTTTTCTTTCAGGACTTTCAGTATATCCTGCCATTCCCTTCTGGCCTGCAGAGTTTCTGCAGAAAGATCAGCTGTTATCCTTATGGATTATCCCTTATATGTTATTTGTTGCTTTTCTCTTTCTGCTTTTAATATTTTTTCTTGTTTAACTTTCATTTAGTTTGATTAATACATGCCTCGGAGTATTTCTCCTTGGATTTATTCTGAATGGGACTCTCTGCGCTTCTTGGAGTTGATTAATTATTTCCTTTTCCACTATAAGCTCCTCAAATATTTTCTCAGACACTTTCTTTTTTTCTTCTTCTGGGATGTCTATGATTCGCATGTTGGTGCACTTCTTGTTGTCACCAAGATTTCTGAGACTGTCTTCCATTTTTTGTATTCTTTTTCCTCTTTCCTGCTCTGTGGCAGTTATTTCCCCCATTGTATCTTCCAAGTCACTTATTCGTTCTTCTGCCTCAGTTATCCTGCTGTTTATACCATCTAGATTATATTTAATTTTACTTACTTTGTTGTCTATTACTGTTTGTTTGCTCTTATGTTCTTCTGAGTCCTTGTTAACTGTTTCTTATATTTTCTCTATTTTGTTATTGAGATTTTGGATCATCCTTACTATCATTACTCTGAATTCTTCTTCTGGCAATTTTCCTATTTCCTCTTCACTTATTTGGTCTTGTGGGTTTTTTCCTGCTCCTTTGCCTGCATGGTGTTTCTTTGTTTTCTCATTTTGTCTAATTTATAGGATTTGCTGTCTCCTTTCCCTATGTGCCTAGTAGTAATTCCTCTTGTTTCTGCCCTTTGCCCCTGTGGTGCAGTTTGTCCAGTGTCTTGAGTAGGCTTCCTGGTGGGAGGGTTTGCTGCCTGCTTTCCAGTGTGTGGCTCTGTGTCTTTTCTCTCCAATGAGCAGGGCTGTGTCAAGTGGTGTGTTTTAGAGTATTTGTAAGGTTAATATGGCTTTAGGTAGTCTGTGTGCTGATGGGTGGGTTTGTGTTCCTTTCTTCTTTGTAGTTTGGTGTGAGGGGTTCAGCACTGGCAGTTGCAGACAGTCAGACCAAGCCCGGTGTTAGACTCTGATGCAGGGCTCTGTGAGAGTTCTCTGCATTTAATCTTCCCTGTGTCTGAGGACTCCCTAGTAGTCTAGCATCCTGCATTCAGTGCTCCCTCCCCAGAGCCTCCTACTTGACTTCTGATTGAGTAGTCCAGACTTCAGAGGTTGCTTGTCGCAGCAATAAAGAGGTTTGAAGAATACTGTCCAAGCCCCAGAGTAATGGCAGAGTGTTGAGTGAAATAAATACTAAATGAAGGAAATACATACATGCACAAGACACACAAATACCGAATGCAATAGAACTTAAGGCACTAGAAAGACCTGACAGAAGAACCCCAGTATGCAATCAGACAATCAAAGAGAAAACCAACAGAATTTCAAACCAAAAAAAAAAAAAAAAAAATACCACACACACACAAACACAAATCCAGGGAGATTTTGAAAGCCAGGATCAAAGATAATAAAGAGCAAGAGTGCCACCAGACAGACTGAAGATTCTCAGAACAAAATCAGACAATTATAATTAGAACTAGAATAAAGACAAAACCTAACAGTAAAAACTAAAGCAGTGTTTCATCTAGAAAATAAAGCCAGGAAACAGAGCAGACCGATAATATTGCTTATAAGTATATTAAGATAAAATGAACTAAATAAGGATAGAAGACAGGGCAACAGAAGAGTATAGTGTGACTGGAAATATGAAAAGGAAAAGAAAAGAGAGGAAAAAATAGAAATTTATAAAATAGAAGGAAAGAAGATCGGAGAGATAAAGTTAGCACTACAAAAAAACTTAGCTAGAAATAGAAATATGTTAAAAGTCTAAAAATAAAAATAGAAGAGAAAATAGAATAAAAGAATAAAAAAAATGTTATAATACATGTAGATCCCTTAGGACTAAGATTGTAATTAATTTAAAAAAATACACATACACACAAACATATCCAGGGAAATTTTGAAAGCTAGGATCAAATATAATAAAGAGCGAGAGTACAATCAGACAGATTCCCAAAACAAAATCAGACAATTATGATCAGAATGAAGGTAAAGACCAAACCTAATAATAAAAACCAAAGCAGTGTGTCATCTGGAGAATCAAGCAAGGAAACAGAGCAGACTTATAATATTGATTATAAGTATATTAAGGTAAAATAAACTAAAAAAGAATAGAAGAGAGGGCAACAGAAGAGCATAGTGTGACTGGAAATATGAAAAGAAAGAGAAAAAAATAGAAATGTATAAAAGATAGAAATGAAAAGAAGGTAGGAGAGATACAGTCAGCACTACAAAAAAGTTAGCTAGAAATAGAAATACATAAAAAGGCTAAAAATAAAAATAGAATAAAAATAGAAAAAAAATATGTTATAAAATGTGTAGATCCCTTAGGACTAAGAATATAATTAATTAAAAAAAAAAAAAAAAAAAAAACTAGAACTGACCCCAGAATGGACCAGTTCAATAGAATCAATAATAATATTTCTGTTTCCTTGGGGTCCCAGCTGTAAGTGTCCTTCTACCCACCTTGGGCTTTTTGCATTACTCTGAGACCAGCAGAGCTTCCTTTATTGTTCATCTGTAAGCGCCAGTGTGTGGGAAGAAAGGGGGTACAATAGTGGCTCCTTCCCCTGGGAGTGAGTGTGCAGTACGGCCCTGCCTGGGTTGCTGCAGCTCAGGCGGCTCTGGTGGTGCCTGTTGCAGAGTGACACTGGCAGCTCAGGCCGAGAGAGCAACTACAACTGCGGCTCCTCCTCCCTGCATACGATGCCACTGTGGCACCCTGCCTGGATCACAGCAGCTCAGGTGGCTGTGGTGGTGCCTGTTGCAGAGGGATGCTGGTGGCTCAAGTGTAAACATAATGTCTCCAGAGCTGGGCCACTCTGCAGACCTTTGGCTCTCAGCTGCAGGCACTCTAGGCCAGCCCCACCTGGGGGCCTTTGTTATCCCTGACTGAGTTAGTCAGACCCAGAGGGTTCCTTCCTTTGTCCATCACAGTTGCCGAGAGAGAGACTACACCCGCGCTCCTCCCCGCTGCTTGTGAGTCAGCAGTATCAAGGTGCCGCCATGGCCGCCCAGCTTTCCGCAATAGGCATTCTCTGCTGCGGATTTAGTCACTCCTGTCCTCTCAGTCCATCTCCCCACTGCCAACAATGTTTCTCACCCTGAACCAGTTCTCCAGTTCCCATGTTCCAGCTCCCAGACCCCCTGTTCAGCTGTGAACCCACGTCTCAGTCCAGACACACTGAGCCATGCTGCGGACACTCCGTGTGTTTCTCATTCTTTGCCGTCTGCCACAGATCAGCCACTTCACCCTCTTTGAACAGTCCCAAATGCCTCCCTTCTGAGGGAGACAGAAATTCACCACTGGAGAAGGGGTTTCCCCATCAGATAAGGGACGTTTCCCCGAACTCAGCAATCTCCCCTCTGTTTCAGATCCCCCTGCCCCAGGGTGTGCGACCTGTCAATTTACTTTCTTCTCTTCCTCTTTCTCCTTTTTTTTTTTCCCCTGTCCTACCCAGTTATGTTGAGATCTTTGCAGTCCTTTCTGGTGTCTGAGGTCGTCTGCTGGTGTTCAGCTGGTTCTCTATGGGAGTTATTGCATCTTTTGGTGTATTCCTGATGCATCTGTGGAGAGGGATGCATTCCATGTCCTTCTACTTTGCCACCATCTTTCTTCCTGACACTTTATTTTTATTGTGGAGTATATTGTCTTGATAAGGGGCATATGCTAAGAAAAGGAGAAGAAAAGCATTTATTTTCTTTTTCACAGGGGCTCTCTTTTAAAATTCTGTTTCTGTGTGGGAAGGAATGAGTATCTCCTCAGTAGGCCTTCTAATGAGAGCTTAAAGCAAACTGAGATTAAGAGAGGACAAATTAGAGGTAAGAATGGAAGCCTCATTTCTGCTGAACCGCAAAAGATTAAAAATAGCTTCAACAGGAAAATGATATGAAAAGAAGGATATGATCAGAATAGCAGAGAAGGTTGTGAGGGAGCAACATAGAATGGGTAGAATTAGGAATTCCTCTAATTCAAAGAGTTAAAGAAAGCATCTGGTGGCATCTTCCCAAATGGCCCACCATCTTGCCATTGAAATAAGAAAGCCATGAGAAGAAATGAAGATGAGGATGAAAGGCTGGATGATATTGCTGACAAACTGGATTGATGGTAGCCCCAGGTGAGAAGGGGAGGATCAGTTGGCTGGATTTTAATACTTATTCATATGGTTTATGTGACTCATTTATTCCAAGTCCCATTGACTACAATGTAGTCCTTGCCTGATTCTGGATATTCGGTGTGTGGTTTACTAAGCAACTGCCACTCCTAGTAATTTATTTGGAAATGTTAGGACCCTGTACTGAATTGAATGGCAGTCCTTCCAGAGTGTCACCTACAACCTGTGACTATGACCTTCTATGGAGAAAGGTCTTTGCAGATATCATTGTGAAGGATATTGAGATGAGCTCATCCTGGGTTAAGATGGCCACTAAATCCAACAGCACATGTCCCTATGAGCAAAGAAAAGGGGGAAAGGATGCACAGAAGGGAAAGCCATGTGAACACTGAGGCCGAGATTGAACTTACACAACTATAGGCCAAGGAATGCCAGCAGCTTCCAGAAACTAAGAGAGAGGCAGGAACAGACTTTCCTCAGAGCCTCCAGGAGAAAACCACCCTGCCAACACCTTGATTTCAGACTCCTGGAAATGGTGAGAGAACACATTTGTTGTTTCCAGCTAGCCAGTTGGTGGTCATCTGCTATGGCAGCCCTAGGATACTAAGACAGACTCTCTTCAAAACCAGCATCGCAGGACTGGCTGTGCTGAACGTGAGATGGAGTGAAAAAGCAAAATAGATTGATTTGAGCTGATTATAATACATGTCTATGTGAATTGCTCCAGAAATTGAAGATGGATTGGTAAATCAGCTCAAGCCGTGTGTCAACTGAGCACTTACCATGTGCTGAGCACCGTGCTAGGAGGTCAGACAATAACCAGCTCTCTTGCCCTTAGGAATTTGATAGTCTAGTTGTACACAGAAAGTTTTTACAGATTACCAAAATCCCCTGGGAGATGGAAATTCATGTTTGGCCGGGGCGGGGGGCGGGGTGGGGGTGGGTACCAGCACATTGGGAATTACCAGTTCTGATATTCAACATTGATGAGACCAAGTTTCATCCTGAGAACCCCACATTGTGTCTGGAGTATTCTGGGAGGAGAAATGTGTTAATTGGATAAATGAATAAATGGGTGCATTTCTTCTTGCTCAGAAGGTAAGGGCCCCAGGTAAGATGTCAACAGCAGATGGTAAATACTAGGTGGGATTCGTCAAAGCCACAAAGTACCGAGGGGATTTTGGGATCAGCCCCAGAATTGCTCTTTATAGGTCTCTTGATTGGCACTCAGAGCTGTTTTCAAGGTTGTGGTTCCTCAACTGCTCTATCAGTACTTTAAAACTCCCCTGATTTCTTGACCCTCACTCAATTAATTGTGTTCTGAATGAACATCGGCTCCAAGGTGCCATGCGATTTCCAATGTTTAGTTTGGAAAGGACCCATGAGCACGATGGGGGAGGCGTCTCTAGAGGCTCCGAGTCTGGGAAGTCTGCTCTTTTCACAGCCGGCACTGCTGTTGGTTTTGCCTGCTGGCATACAGGAATTGGCTTTTACATTTCTTAATTTAGACACTAGCAGTATGGAGACATATATGTGTATACATTATACTTTTTTTTTTTTCCTGTCTGAGGAGAGCAGTGTTTTCTGTTGCACAAATACAGACTGCCGGCAGCCAGTAGGCACACAGAGCAACACACAACCCACAGATGCATCACTTCGTGGCATGAGGCTGGGCCCAGGGAGCTCAAGATCTTTTCTGTGATTGCTTTAGACTGTTCCTTTGTTTGTTTGTTTGCTTTTAAATCTGATTAGCAACCAGGATGTTTAAATAATAATTATGCTCATTCCATAGCAGGGGAGGTGAACCTCTTCTTTCTGGTGTTTTCAAGTGTTTGAGAAGCAACATGTTATCAGAATCCCCAATCCATGTAGCAAGTGATATAACAAACAGTGTAGCTGATAATATAGCTACACTATGTGCCAAGTGTTATGCTAAGTGCTTCAAGAACGCTTCATATCTACTTTAACAAAACGTTAAAGTCAGAGATAGTAGCCATCTCATTTTAGCAGAGGAGAGACCAGAAGCAGAGAGGCTGTCACTTTCCAAATTCACCTAATATCACAGGTCAGTTTCCCTAGAAGCAGAGCCGGAAGTAGTCACTTATTTAGGGGAAGACGGGAGCCTCATCTAGAGACCACCATCACTCTGATCCCACCCAGGCTCTGGCTCTCAGGAGTCTTCGCCTTTTTGCCAAAGGCAATTCTCTGAAGCATAGGGTGGTTGTGACCACAGTGGACAGCCGATCGTCACAGCAGGTGGCTTGCGTGCAAAGGCTGGATAAAGGGAATCTCAACTGGGCAATCACAGCATCCACTACTAGTTAACACGTGGAGGAACTTGGCTTCCAATCCTGTTTGACTCTAAAACCCAGGCTTTTAATAGTGTGCTAAACTGTAAACACAAAATTTCTTAACAGGGTTAAAAAGTGCCATGTTTTTTATCAGTCTCCAGCTTCCCGAGAAAATGCAATCTCTTATCGTTGTTACTCCCAGGGAAGATGTCAATAAAATCTCATACCTTTTCTTTCACAGTTGAAAATGACATACTCTCAGAGCTCTTCTAGGTGCTGCAGAATCTAGTGCCCACTCCTGGCCCCAAAGCTACTTGCCTTCCCTCTGGCTTACTCACAGCTTGTGCCTCCCACTTCCCTTTGGCCCCCAAGTTCATAATGAAGAACAGAGCCTGGGCAACGGCTGCATTTGGACATGTGTATCCCTGCTCCTCGCAACCAGCAATAAACAAGAAAGAGTAAGGAGAGAGAAAAACTTAACACCATGCTGTATCTAAACAAGCAATCCCAGATGGCATCCTTTATGCCTTCTGCCTCTGATAAGAAAAGATTGAGCAAAGAAAATAAGCAGCAGCTGACAAGCCATACCCAGCATTAAGACCAACAGGAAGAACAGACCCCAGGTCTGTGTTCTGTCCTCAGTCATGGCTCAGCACCCAACCCAGAGGCCTGCCCATCTTCAAACACCTTCAGCTGTGCGCTCTTTCATGGAACCAACAGTCATGGAAGCTTACGGGCCAAAGGATTTTTCTTTCTAGTTCAACACTCAGCCTGTTGTTGAAGACCGAGGCATGGAAGCAGGAAGGTCATTTACTTAAGGGTATTTTGTTGTTAAAAAGATGGAGAAGAAAGGAAGTTCACAGGCTCCTGACCTGGTCACTATTTTTCCTGAAACTCAACGTTGACTTCTCTTTAAATGTGTGTCATTCATATATGACACATTCATATATTCATATATGTATTTATATGTGTGTGTGTGTGTATATATATTCCTTGAAGAACATTTCCTGCACTTCAGTTTTTCCATTGGCAAACTGAAGATAGTAATTGTATCATGGAGGTTTGGGAAGCATTAAATGAGAGAGTCCATGTGAAGAGCTTAGCAAAATACCTGACACACAGTAAAAAATCAATGAAGTTAACACTTGCTAACATCTGTCTATTGACTCAGGTAAAAATATTGAATACCTTCTTTGTGCCGGGGACTGGGATAACTCCACACAACACGGTGTCTATCCTTCTGCAAAACAACTCAGTCCAGTTGTTTTCAAATGCCATCTTGGAATTAAACCTAACCTATGACACTTCACTATTTCAACATGGACATTGTTTATGTAAAGTACAATAGGACATGAATTTTAACAGACTCCTTCCAAAACCTAAGTCAGCAATAATGTTCATTAGTAAGAGCATGATGTTTAGATGATTCAAGAGACATGTTATAAAATGATGTGGAATACCTCAGTGTTGCCACTAGACAACCCATTTTATCCTAACCAACCAACTATTGAGGATAGTTTTTATTTTCACAATTCGATAGATGCGAAGTACTCAGAGACAGTGCTGAAATGATGCAAGAATTTTAATGAAAACCCTAGAACCAAAGGTCAAAGGCAATAGTGTAGCTTTTCACACACACGCGAAACCCAACTGGATTTGACATTCTCCCCTTCCTTACAATTCCAGATGATGGCTGAATGTTCCATCTCAGCAAGAGACACTGAGATTAGAAAAAAGAAGAATTTTCTGATAGTCAAATTCCAGAAAGCAAAGGTTAGCAAGTCATAGATGACACAAATGCATCCTTTGAAAATGCAAAAATGTAGCAACTCTTTAAAAAGAGCTTATGATAATGGAATGGAAATGAGTCAGAAATATGCAAATTAAATTCACTTGAAATATATACGTCTTTAAAAATTAAGTGATAAATTGCTTTGTCAAATGCTTTTGTGCATGATTTACCACCCGCACACCCCCATATTTAAATTCGAGTTTAAGATGCTTTTCTTAACCATGAACACATTTTCAGGAGTGACTGGGAAGGTCAGAGGGGAGGTGTTCTTAAAAATGTGAGAAGACATGGCAGAATTCTTTGTTCTGCATGAAAGGAAAAAGAAAAATGAGGGTAGTATAGCACAAGTAGAGGTAAACTAATACAACATCACAGAAATGTTAGTAAATTGGGAGGAGAGAAATGAAGGACTTACATGCTATAATGAGCCCAGTGTGAGATATTCCTTAAAAAGAGGGAGCTCACCTCATCCAACACGCTCTTCTTAGTGATTAACATAGAGCTTAGCACATGGTCCGTTCATGAAAATGCTTATTGAATACATCAATGTGCATTTTCCCCGAAATCCTCACGCACACCTTCACTGTAAGTTGTCATCAGAGATGAGCCTTAACTCTTCTAGGTACTAGGAAATGACAGTGCATTTGGTTGAGATGCTGTTCACTTTTAAAAACCTACAACAGGGACTTCCCTGGTGGCACAGCGGTTGAGAATCCGCCTGTGAATGCAGGGGGCACGGGTTCGATCCCTGGTCTGGGAATATCCCACATGCCACAGAGAAACTAAGCCCACAAGCCACAACTACTGAGCCCGTGTGCTGCAACTACTGAAGCCCAGACACCTAGAGGAGAAGCCATTGCAATGAGAAGCCCGCACACTTTAAGGAAGAGTAGCTTCTGCTCACCGCAACTAGAGAAAGCTGGCATGCAGCAATGAAGACCCAATGCGAGACAAAAATAACAAAAACAAAACTAACCTACAACATCTGATTATTTCTAGGAAGAGCTACAATCAAGCCAAGAGCAACAGTGAATCAGGGAAACTAGGGTACAGCCAAAGATGTCTAGAACTCAGAACTCAGGCTAAGACTGAAAAGAAATTGAGGAAGTCAAAGTTAAAAGTTAAGCTTCCCAAACCTAGAAAAAAAAACACCATGTCCCCAGGCTGACTGAGAGCAGAGAATGAAAAAGCCGGCACCTAGCCAGAGACAGGTGTGGCACTGAAATCCCTCTTCAAATTGCATTCATTGTCTATGCCAGTTTTTGTATATCAATTATACCTCAACAAAGCTACTTTAAAAAGTGAAGGGGACCATGCAGTGAATGGAAGCAAGGTGCCCAGTCAAGAGAGCAGGTTCAGACTTATGGCTCCGGAAACATAGCAGCCTGGAACTCAGCAAAGCCCTGACTCAGACTGGAAGCCAGGGATGACATTCCTGCTGTAGCAGGCATGGATGATGGCAAAAGGAGAGAACAGAACAGGGCCCATGGCCTCAAAGTCAGCTGAAAGATGGCAACTGCCTTTACTGGGCTGTTTCTGACCCAGGCTCTATTGAAAGCTATTGTGGAACCACAGTCAGCAGAGCTTAAAGACTCCTTGAAAACTGATACACATTTTTCCAACTATCTGTAATAATGCGTTGCTGCTCATCTGAAATGAAAGTGAGTGATGCAGGGCTTTCCAGTCTCTCCTCCTTCCTCCCACTGATTTCCTTGTCTGCACTATGAATGTGGGAATAAATGAAATGAATTTTCTTCTGCATAATTTCTCTCTGTTTGCTTAAGCAGTGATCACACATCTTTGATTTTTGTCACTGAACTTTCAGAGAACTTAGCATACACTGAGTTCACAATGTCAGTCACAAGAACGATTGACAAACGTATTTTCTCACCATTCTCGAACCACTTTGCGAAGGTAATTTCTGGGGAAAAAAAAAAGGAATGTACAACAACAGATACTCAGCAGTTATTTCAAAGAGTGTAAGACAGGAAGAACCTCTCCAGACAGCCAAACCAATTGCTGGCCCCATCTAAGCGTTCATTTGTAATTGCAATTCACGGGGGATTTCCCCTAGAATTCCTCAAGGAAAATGGCAATTCATTGTACCTTGTTCCCTGTGCTATTAGAAGGTTCTTATGATCCAAGGAAATTTGACTCTCTGGAGTTCATCATGTGTGATACTATTTCTACCCTTTGTAAGAACAACATTTTTATACATGTAAACCTTTAAAATATTTGAAGACATTTACCCAATCAGATAAACACAAATCCCCAGCCCTGAATCATTTCTTCTGCATGCTATAATACCCAAGTTTGCATATGTCATGATTTTCATGTCTCTCAATATTCTGGTTACTACCTTTGAGTATAATCAGTCTGTCAGCACCCTTCTGAAAAATGTGTCACCCAGAAATAAGCTCAATTTTCCAGGTCTGACCTAATCTGTGCAGAGAATTTTACGTGCTTTCCTTCCAGACATCGTCTTTGATGCAACTTGTGATTTCGTTAATTCTTCTGGCTGTGCGTTACCTGACTCACTGAGTTTCCAATCAAGCTAAATCTTGAGGTATTTTTTATATGTGCTTCTAGGTAACAACATTTGTTCTAATCCCTCAGTTTGAACAAAAGAATGAATGAATACAAACAAAAATGCAAAGATCTTGGAAATGATATATCTTTCTTACTGATAGCAGCTTAGCTATTAGATGGCATTCGAGCAGGAAGAGAATAGGGAAAGATTATTTTTAGAGTTAAAGCTGATTTTTTTTTTAAACATAAGTGTAGGCTAATCTTGAGTTTCAAGTTCATTCAAGAAATTATCTGGTTCACGTTTATGTGTTGCATCTATAGTGGCTCTGACTTTTAATTTATACGTGACCTCATTTAGATAACTATTTTAGACAAACCACTATCTTCAACTAGTAATATTATCCAGGCCACAAAATGTCTTTACAAGCTAGATTTCCCATTTGTTAAATGGTTTTTAAGAGTTTTTAAGCACCACTGGGAATCTGTAAGTCATTCAAAATTTCGTTGCTAGCCTTGAACACCATATAAAGTTTAAACCAAATTAGTATAAAGCAAGTGGTTTAAAAATGATTTGGGATTTTCTGACATGCTTTTGCTTAAAAACAGATTTGTTGCTTTGCTTGCAAAAAAATCATTTTCTTGAACTTTGAAGAACATTAAGAAATCAGTACCTTACATTTTTATTTTATATCATATTACTTTTCCCATTTTTGCTGGAAAAAAAAAAAGGTTGAGGAATCAAGATGGAAGTCTACTTTATTGTTTGTAAATTAAGTGAAAGGAAGTATCAAATGAAATGAATGACTAAAAATACCAAGTCTTAAGAGAAATCTGTAAAACCCTGAACGTGTGGAGGACAGCTGATATTTCCTCTTCCTGCATTTCATGAGATGCATATTTGGATCTAGAAGAAAAAAGAAAGGGGCATACAGAGAAGACAGCTTGGGACAAATGCTCACAGCTCAACATGACAAGCCTCTAGGAATTTTTATTAACACATTCACAATAAGAGTTGCATGCAAAACAATTCCTTTGGTTAACCTCGATATCAGAAATTTGGAAAGATCTCTCTGTCTCCCCTGGCCATAAAGCGATGCAACTCACCTCTACGCCCCAAGGAGGAACAAACATGGATGTTTCAACTAGAAGCCATCAGTCCCTTGGAGCTCTGTCCGTCAGTCATGCGCAGGTGAGCAAGGGGAAGGGTCTTCAGGTGAGCACCCCTACGATGGCCACCAGAAACATTTTACAATGACATCATTGTAGAAGTACGTGTTCATAAATACATTTGCATCCTTATATATGTATAAAGCAGTACACTCGTATCTACACATGCAGATAATTATACATCTCTAGGTTCAATCTGACAAAATAGGTCTATTGTGTGAGAACAAGCCATAGGAAATCTGCCTGACAGTTACAAGTATCAGGGAAGGCCTAGTGCTACATAATGAATCACTGTTGTTGAAAGAAATAGCACAAAACAGCTATTATTTCCTAGATGAAGGTGAGGCTATTCTGGCTCTTTGGGTGATTGTAAATAAATCTTTTGCAATGTCCTGGAACCCGATCAGCCAACAAGAGAAAGAACAGTTGTGAAGTTTCTAAGCTGTTTGACCACAGCCTGAGCTGAGAAGGGAAAATATTCTCCTTGAAAATCTTCTTCCTTTTACCTTCCGCATTTACAGGGCCTGGAACCAAAGTGGAACACCGCCCCTACTCCCTTTTTTCTCCTTATAAATGGAACAGAAGTGTTGTGCTCTTTACTGGGAAAAGTTCTCCAAAGGGTTCAAGTTTTCCTTTCATTTGATTGCAAGCAACACCTTAATCTGGTGCCAGGCGGCAGATGCAGTGTGATCCCAGGCTCAAACAGGAAAAGGTAGTGGGCCAAGTGGTACGAAGCCTCAGGGACATAAGAGAGCTGCAAAAATGTTGAAACAGCCTTCTCTGATGAACGGGCAAGATATGTGGAGAACGCACGGAGCCCAGCCACAGAAGCACATTCGTCTTGGGTGGAGTCTTTGGTAGTAAAAGGAGGGGTAGATGCTGACTGTCCTTGGCTTAGGATTTGAGTGGAAAGAGAGAAATGTCTATTGTTCCTTGTAATTTGTGGATCAAAACAGCTGGAAAAGAAGGGAAAGGAAAGCAGGCAGGAAAAAATGCCCATGTTGGGATCTGCTATTTAAAAAAAAAAAAGGACAACTTAGAGCAACACTGATTGGGAAAATAACTCTATGCTTGAAAAAGTTTGAATTTCCATGCCTGTGTCAACTCAAAAGTCCACTTCCCAGCCCAGTGGATCACTGATCACTGCAAGTTTCAGGGTCCCATGGAAACATGCATGTGTTGCTAAGCCATCTCTGGCTGGTATGTGTCATATTCTAGACCCATGCTCTCTAGCACAGTAGCCACCAGATACACATAGCTCTTTGAATTTAACTTGATTAAAAGTAAATATATTTTTAAAAAATTAGTTCCTTAGCCACATTAAAAACATTCAAGGGTTCAGTAGCTACGTGTGGCTATGGCTCTCATATTGGACAACCCAGAATATTTTCCTCATGGCAGAAAATTCTATCGGACTGCACTCTTCTAGAATATTGACAAGATTTGTGAATTTCTCACAGATTTCCTTGGTGAGGTATACAAGGAGAAACACCACCTGAAATGGTACCCTGAAGTTACTCTTGTGTGGAAAACTTGATGCTCCATGAGAAAAAATTCCCTTTAAAAAATATTCCATCCGCTATGCCCAGCTGAGAAAATAGGAATAACCATGAAGTTTCTGAGAAGTCCCATGGTAAAAAGCTAGCTTGTCATTGATTAACCCAAGTCCTTCCAGGATGACTTAAACACATGACCTCTATTTACAAGACATTTATTAACTTTTCGCAGAACTTGAGTTCCATGAAGCACATCTTGAAGACTTTTGCCCTGAAAGGAGATCAAGCCAAGCCTGTGCTGTCACCTGCCCACCTAGGATCACAGCAGACATTTAGGACATCCCCAAACCAGAGCAAATTGCCCAGCAAATTGACTGGGTGGGGTTTATGCTTTATGATTTTAGGGAAATCAAGTCGGCAGGTATAAATTAGAAAAGCTCAGTGGTGAACATGAAATCATGTACTTCTTAAATGTCATTCCTGGAGAGACTGACCAGATACACATTGCCCTTTCTAAAATAGGTTGCTGATTATCTACCTGAAATCGAGTCTATCATATAATCTACCCTGGCTTTATCTCCCATAATCCTGTGACATGGAGTTCTCGTATTTCATAAAATTTACTGAGCCAAGCTTGTCAAGTGGAATTCCTCGTTGGATTTCTCTGTATACATGAGCTCCAACATTCTTAATCTACTCGGCTGACAGAGACTTAAAATTTCCTAAGAAAAATAGAAACACAGTTTGTAAGCAGGCCATATGTTCTCAGTTCACTGACCCAGTGCCGGTGGCAGGGGGTGTGAGATGGGGGTTGCTGGAAGGGAGATCGTGAAGTTCGTGCTGCTGAAGTGCTTTGCTGTACTCCATGGAGCAGAACCAGGATTCCTTCTTATTCCCTCAAGTTTCTTTTCTTTTCTTCCCTCCTCTTCTTTTCTCTCTTTTCTTCCTTTCTTTTCTCGGCTTCAGTTTCTTTTCCTCTTCCATTGAGTTGGTCTGATGGTGTCATTGATCTCCAAAGGCTCTTATTATCCAGGCTAGCCTCCTCCAAGAGTACGTCAATGAAAATAAATAGCTGCCTAGTATCTCTCCTCTAAAAAGCATCCTCAGTTCCCCCTTAGAATGTTACACCCTGGCAGGTATGCTGTGCCGTCTGAACAGAGAATTATAAAGTGAAATTAATGCGATATGGATTTCTGGGTTTTCCTCTCTGATGTCTTCTCACCTGAGGGATTTGTTCTTTCTTGAGGATCATCAAGTGTAATGAGTGTTAATGCTAAAAAAAACAAAAAGAAAGAAAAAAAACCTCTGCTGCTCATACTAATGCCACTAACATGAGGATTCCTGTTTAGAACCATGTTCTTCAAGCCTCAGACTAAAAGCTTATTCAAGATGACAGCAGTATTCAGGTTAATAATATATTTGAACACTTTAACTTTAAAATGTAACATGGATTATGTCGTCAAAAGTCAGTGATGTATAGTAAGAGGAAGCTAAGTTAGAAGGTTTATGCTCATTGGCTAAATTTGTCTAGTGTTTATATTTGCTATACAAGTTGTGAGATTAGAAGGGTAATCATTTAACTTTTTTATAAGGAATTTTTATAACAATACAGAGTATTTGTACATTACCTATTGCTATAAATCAGCCAGAACCCAAGAGAAGATGTTTGAAAATATTCAATCTTTTTCAGTGGAAAGGAATCAAAGTTTACAAATAAAATCCCAGCAAAAAAATATCATTTTGGACAATATTATAATAAGGTCATTTCCCATGTGTTTTTTAAAAAATATTACACAAGTCTAAATATACACTGACAGTACAGTTCCTACATCATCACTTTAGTGCTTCATTCCGGGGCACTAATTCAATAGAACCTCTCTTCCATGAGTTGAAGAATTTTGTACTTTGGCAATATAAATAGCGCTACAATATAACTGGTTCACAAATCTTATTCATCTGTTGAAGACATGACCTGGATAGCTCTGCAATAAAAGCAAGCATAACAAAACTGTTTTGCTGGGGAAAAAAAACCCCATGGGCCAGCGAATATAAAAGAAAGCTGAAGAAGTAAATATGGTGTTGGTGCTAACCCAAAATTATGTGAGTAAATGTCATCTAAGTGGCTCTATTTTCTACTTTGGAGGCTCTCATGCTTGATGGTGAGTCCAAGCATCTTTTATCCACTTAATAAGTAGAAGCAGAATGAGTTTGCTGAATTCCTTAATGAACTAATTTCAGAATAGCCCTGAATTACACCAATCTTTTTGCTTCTACAGATTGCACCTGCCTTTGTTGTTTTGGTGACTCCCAGCATAGGGTTTTACTGTACAAAGCCCTGGAGGAGCGTTCTTGTGAGAGCAGGTTTTCTGCAATCTCCATGCACCTAGATTCTAGGAAATAGTACCCCACTCTGGCCCTCGCTTCCCATGAATCCTAGCTCTCCTCTAACCTGAAATACCTTCATCTGAGCTTTATGTTCCATGAAAGGAACGAAATTGAAAGAAAGCAGGAAATGAGAATTAGATGCTATTTTGTCCTTTCTGTTCTCAAGTCAGAAGTACAATTTATTGAAAAGAGGTTCTACTATTTCAACCTCATATATCTCCATTTCTGTCAATACATTTAGGCTCACACATATTCATTTCGGCGATTCCTCCTGTAAAAGCTTTGTTTAGATCATAGAACCTTCACTCACTCTTGCACGATCCTCAATTTGGCTCTTTTTACCTGCTCTCCATTGTGAATGTTAAGAAAACACTAAAGCATCGACCTACAGCAAATAATTAGTATAATGGAAATACATGTATCTGTAATAGTAGCCAAAAGGAATAAAAGTAAGAGAAAACACATGTCTTCTAGACTTTGCTAATTTCCTATGTGTGGGGCATTTTCACTGCACTCTTCAGAACAGTGTTTTCTATCAGTCCCAGATTAAAAATTAAGATGTTGGACATCTAATTACTAAAGGGCCTCTGCTTTATTGCCCCCCTGAGGAGTATTTATTGTTCCCCTTCTATGTGTTTTCCTTGTACTCTGTTTACATGACTACAGAGCCTTCTTTACATTCTATTACGTTTGTTTGTCTTTCTGCAGAGAGATGGTAAATTTAAAAGGCAGGGACCTTACTCATCTTTGTCTCCATCTTCTAGGATAATACCTGGAACACAGTAGACATTATGCTAAATAAATATTAGTTTGCATTTAATTTTTCCCAGTAGAGGTGTGTGTGTACGCACACACGCACATGTATGATAGCAACATTCAGGTGAGTGGTAATTTATTTTGAGTACTTACATGCACACAGACATATGTTGATCATTCATATTCATTTTGTACCCTCACACATATGGACACAGGGCAAAGGCAAAGTGATATATAAATACCATGTGTGTATAAAAATTAAACTTCAATTTCCAGCTACCAGGAGAAGTTATGTTTTATTTTCTCTAAGATACAGCATACTCTGCTTCCATGTAAATTCGCCTAAATCATGACCATCAATTTGATTCTTTACCTCCTTAAAAATTTCTGTTGAGTTCTCACAACCTACATATTAAAATCTAGATACTTTCATATTCTTTTCGGTTTAAATTTTTCCACTTCATTCGCCGTTATTTCTGTCATTCACTGATCCATGCCCCGACCTTGTTTGCTCACAACTCCAACTCTGCGCCTTTGCTCCTGCAGGACCAAAACCCAGAATATTTTGTTTCCATCTTTGTATGTCCAGATGTTACCTCTCCTGCATGGATCAGGTGAAATGCCATCACTACCTTCTGGAAGGTTTCTTGATCCACTAATGAAAAGTTAATTTCTCACCGCTCACCATCTGTAGCCTTTGCATCTCCTCTGAACTCTGACAGCATGTGTGTTGCCAGCTTATTGATCATATTGAACCAGCCTTTATTGAATATCCACGATAGTCAAGCACAGTTGAAGTGTCAAGGGTGTGCTTGTCTAATCAACGCACTCAGGGTTCTCTTTGGGAGAGACATAGCAAATGTTGGGTGGATGTACTCTAAAAGGATGTTCTTAATTTACAGTTTTATATGACCAAAAGAACAATTCAGAAGAAAGTAAACTACATAACGAGTCTATGCACAAGTTTACTATCAACCCAATTTGTACATAATATATGCTCTTCATTTACTATCTATTAACAATCTATTATATCTGAGACATATACAAAATATTTAGTGAATTATGAATAATATGCAGGCTCTGTGTGATTATAATTTAAGATGGATACGGGTAAAGTCTTTAGCCAGAAGTCACTAGGCTAAATTATCTGTTCACTTCATCCGTCAGCCTGATTTGTTTATTGCCAACCTCAGATAGCTACTTGTCCACCTCAAAGGGATCTGCATTCTCCCAGACTTTTCTTTGTTTCAGCGGCAATATTAGAATTTCCAAAATGCCCACTCTAATCTTCTCCATCTCTTTCTTAATTTTTAAATGTGAAGGGTTTTCATTGTGCTAACTACTCACCATTTCCTTAAGCAGTTGCTACAGGAGTAAGAGGTGAGGTAATGGTAGGTTTTCCATCTGAATCTCTCAGCATTTTGGCCTCTCAGACACTCCCAGTCCTGGTCTTAGTGACTTTCCCCATCCTAGGTTAATATGTTAAAAGACCCAGCTCCTGGGCACCCATGTTCCCACTGTTGGCCTGGAGGGTCTATTTCTAAGAAAGGGGAGCTGCATTAGCTATCCAAGGTGTGCACACATCTCAGCTCTAATTCAGGATCCATGTTTCCCATGTGATGGTTGCCCTTGGATACTGCACTGTTTCTTAGCCCAGGCTTCAGAGAGCAAAAGGGTTGACGAGGAAGTGACAGTGATTTGAAATGACTGCAGACAAGCCTCACTAGGGGAAAACATAAGATAACCACACTAAGGACATCCGTGTGAAGCAGGTGGAGCTGTAAATTCCACAATCTTGATTTCTATGCCAGAGGAGAGGAAAGCATCCTGGGAATAACTAGAGAGGAGAAACAATAAAAACTTTTGGTAGTTTTCTTAAATGTCTGAGCTGAGAGAAGGCAGAAAAGGATGCGATAAAAGAACACACCTACTACATTCAAGCATTTATCCCCAAAACTGCAGGAAGCTTTTTTTGCCCCGTAAGACTAACGAGCTGCACTTTTGTTAACAGTGTTGGTCTGGTTTCCAAAAGAAAGATTGGTGCTCAATAAACACTCGACAAAAATTGTTTCTTCCTTCTTATGTCTTTATTATGCCTACTCAAGATGGTATTTAATGAGAAACCCTTGCCTAGTTTTCTAAATTCTGGGAGGACCTCCTTTGATTGACATCATCTACACTTTTCCGTACAACAATGGCTGTAGTTCAGGATCTGTAAAAGATGTGGGTCCCTTGTGTGACCCCTCAGAATACACATATACACACACACACACACACACACACATGCAAATATTAGATTACCTTCTGTGACAGTTGGAAGGAAGCTGTTGGTGCCTCCACAGGAATTAGAAGGGTAAAATAATATATTCCTGGCAAAAAGCTAACAAAACCCTTTTTCATCTATGGTTGTATTGTGTCTCCCACTACAAGCGTCCCCAAGCATACCCTAGTCCTATGTTCAGTCCAGTGAGCATTTTAACTGCTGTTAACTAGTCTTACATTAAGGGCGACTTCAGACATTATTCATCCAACTGTATTACAAGAAACTTGAAGGACGGTTCTGCTGTCTTCATATCCCCTCATCACTCACCCTACACAGAGTAAGAACTTAATGAATAGTTTTTTAGTTACAATTATAGCCATAGTCTAATTCTTTCAAATTCTTCTTATTCAGGAGTTTCTTATACTGGACTGGTTTATTTGAGCTAGCATGTGTGCTCTCGTGTGCCAGCGGTGCAAAAGATACCATACTGACAGAGTGTTTCTTTAAACAGTTCTTTCATCCACCCTTTTTGTGGTCACCTTATGGCAACTCATCATACTGAATGGTTATTTACAAATCTTGAGACTGCTTTCTACTTGGTCCAACCAGTAAAACTATATTAGCATGAAAGTTGTTTGCACGCCAGTGGATTAGTTATATACCATATTTTAATTAGTCATCTTTTATCATTTATGTCTTGGAGGTGTCCTGACATAGGTGTCCTTGAGGCAGGGAGGGAGAAAGGAAGGAAGGGAGGGGGGAAGAGAGAAAAAAAGAATAAAGTGAGAAAAGGAGAGAAGGAGAAAATAGGAGGAAAGAAAGAAAGAGTGAGAAGGAAACCCTTTGTGATCTAATAGTCCCATCATATTTTATAACCAAATCTGATTATATACAGAAGGGCATGCCTAAAGAAATAAAGAGAAACTTAAAGATCCTCAGAACTTGGTCAATTAATTCTGCAGACTGTTTGACCAACTTTGCCTCAAAGATGTTTACATGTTAGAGTGAGCAGTTTGGTCATTGGTATTCAATCTACTGGGGCATGACCAGATCATTGCAAAAGATTTCTCTGAATGTTGATGTCGGTGTCAACTTGGAAATTAATAGTTAACAAAATTATGCCACTATTGCTATGAATTAACTTGTATCTTGCAGGACCTGAATAAGGTCTGTCCCTGGAAGGAAGCAGTCACTTTCATTCTTAAGTATTTATAACTGTTTTTAGTATCGGGCATTGAAAGGGTTTTCTTTGGCATCCCCCAGCACCTCTCAGGGTAACAACTCTACCAAATACTTTCAGGCACAACACAGATTGTAAAGAATGGTTGTTAAGTCCTGTCTCTCCTTTGTATGGCTCACATTCTAAATAGCAAGTACACAGAAGTTTCCCTAATCACTTTCCAAGAAGTTCATTTCCCCTCTTTCCTAAGATTATTTGGCTTTGTGTTCTGCTTTTCCTATTTCAGTGAAGAGAAACTTACCATAGTTTTCAGACTGGTTAGGGATGAAGGTTAAATATTCCTGTCTCTTAATGTTTCAGCAAACATGGGAGGGTCAGGAATTCAATTAGTCATCAAGCATTTATATCAGCCATCCGCCATGTTGCTAGATCTTAGCACAATTTAAATGACGTCCAAATTCTCTTCTTCACTTAAGGCTCAGGTCAAGAGCCACCTCTTCCAGGAAGCCTTCCTGACTTATTGACTGCTTTCCATGTTCTTTTTCACTATCATGAAATCCCATAGCACTTTTTGTTTCTTCCATATTTGTTGGCCTTTGATTTTCAGCTGCCATATGTTATTCCCTGGTTCTTTTTCTATATCTAAGATTTCCTCCCCTATAAGAGTATAATGTCCCTGGGGGATATGTATAGATATTTAACTATAAAACTATATAAATGATTTGTCTCATAAAGAAACCTGAACCTAGTCATCCAAGTGAGAGTCCTCACCTTCCAGGTAGCCACTGTGCTATGGTATTCTTGTATTGCAAGGAAATTGCCACTGCTCAAAAATATATGGGGACCTGCCCTAAGAATCTATGACCAAGCAGATTCTTTGGAATATTCCCTAAGATGACAAATCTTTGACTTTTAAAGGTGGATTTGGGTTTTGGAATTATCCAGGAGTCATTTGAAGCCTGGAATTACGAATCGTCCAGTGATTAAGAAGGTGTCACAGTTTCTAGTGAGGAATGAAGTAAGACTCTAAAACACAGGCACTGGCTTTTTTTGGGTGTTATTTATAAACCAGCTGTGATGGCAATGCCAGGGGTGTAGTGCTACATGCTTTAAAGAATGACACTTCATTATTCTAAGTGTATTTCTTCCAAAGGTGACTCATTCGAAGGAGATGGTTCTAACTTTGAACAAAATTCCTGGTCATTTGGTTAAAAAGAGAAATTGGTCCTATTGCTTCATACTCGTATATCCTAGTTTTTCTGTGTATATTTCTAGCCCAGTGTTTAGTAGTAGGTGGTAAATAGAAACTACTACACATTCTGGAGCCAGATTGCCTGGGCTTGAGGTATGCCTTTGCTGTTTCCCAACTGAGTGACCTTGGACAGGTATCCTAACCTCTCTGTGTCTCAGTTTCCTCACCTCTAAAATGATATGGTTCATTTGTATCATTTTTTTAGATTCCACATATAAGTGATATCATATGATATATGTCTTTCTCTGTCTGACTTACTTTACTCAGAATAACAATCTCTAGGTGCATCCATTTCACTGCAAATGGCATTATTTCATTCTTTGTTATGGCTGAGTAATATTCTGTTGTATATATGTACCGCATCTTCTTTATCCATTCCTCCGTTGATGACTTTTAGATTGCCTCCATGTCCTGGCGATTGTAAATAGTGCTGTAACTAATAAGAACCTACTGTATAGCACAGGCAACTCTACTGAATACTCTGTAATGACCTATATAGGAATAGAATCTAAAAAAGAATGGAAGAGACTGTCATACAGAGTGAAATGAGTCAGAAAGAGGAAAATAAATATCGTGTACTAACACATATATGCGGAATATAGAAAAATGTTACAAATCAAGCGGTTTGCAAGGCAGAAATAGAGACACAGATGTAGAGAACAAACATATGGACACCAAGTGGGGAAAGTGTGTGTGTGGGGGGTGGGGGGGATTGGGTGGAATGAATTGGGAGATCGGGATTGCTGTATATACATTACTAAGAAAAAAGATATCAAATTGTACACTTTAAATATGTGCAGTTTATTGTATGTCAGTTGTATCTCAATAAAAGTTCTTAAAGAAAAAAAATTAAAAAAATAAAAAAGAGTGGATATATGTATATGTATAACTGATTCACTTTGCTGTACAGCAGAAACTAACACAGCACTGTAAATCAAGAATACGCCAATAAAAATTAATTAAAAAATAAAATAATAAAATAAAATAAAATGGTATGGGCTTCTGTGAAAATTAAATGAGTTTACATATGCGAAGTGCTTAGAAGTGAGCCTGGCACATTGTATTCAGTAGTATATTAGTTATTCAATTAGAATTGACTAATTGGTATTAGCTATTATTATTTTCTTGTTCTTTTTAAATGATAATCATCATTTTAACTCAAAGTTGAAATCACATTTTTAAAAGTCACTTTCTACAAACGTGATCTTTTTCAACTTATATACTGGAGGACATTCAATAATATTCTCTCCAGAGGGTCATTACTTACTACCTGTGCCACTGGGTCTGACCTAACATTCTAAAGCAGGAGAACCATCAGCCTGAAGATATCATGAGTCAGAAAATCTTCGCATCACCCTGGGTGATATCTGGTCTCAGCATAAAGCAGCACACTATACAAAGTAGGAGGTAGAAAGGAACTTGGAAAGAGGCAAAATAAAATATCTGGGTTCTGGACCAAGGTACCATACATGTCAAATGGCTTTGAAATATCCGGCTGCCTCCTTAATATTCCTTCCAACATTCTACCTTTTAAGACCACAGCTCTTAGTTACTCTGCTATGTAGAAGTGCAAGACACTTCTACTACCCATCTATCCCTTGGCTTACCTCAAGCATCACAAAGGAATTAGAGGCTATAATTCTCAGCTCTCCAGTGCAGGGGTAAATGTTCCTTTCCTCATAGATCATGAAACACCAAGGACAAGCAAATCCTCTTTCTCTTTCTCATGGCCTCAGATAGCTGACCATGTGAGCAGGAAGACCCTCTGACTCTCCACAGATGGGGCAGCTGCTCCCGCTTCCCGCCACCTGCAAGTGGGTGGCCTTAAGCTGACTACCCATTAGTGTTGCAAACATGTATTGTGTTGAGTCCATCATCCTGTTTAACTTGGCATCACCTACAACCACTCCAACATTTTGTGAATGAGATGACTGCCAAATCGGTATGCTTCGGATTCAGTTACACTTAACCCATTATCTCTAAGTGCTTTCACGGTGCTTGTACTGATGATGAACCCGGCCTTCAATCTTTTTTTTTAAAATAAGACTGTCTAAGTTTTCTCTTTCTGTCGAGGAGATTGAAAGCCACGAGTCTTTCCAAAAACTTTTCAGGATCTGCAGTGGCATTTTCAGTGGGAAATTGGCAAGGGCTTATGTGTGAATGAAGACAAAGAAAGCCAGTGAGCAGTCAAAGCTCTGCAGTTGAGCGTCTGCTTGTCCACATGTCAGAGAAGAAATGTGCAAATCTTCCTTCAACTCCTAACAGAGTATGTCTGCCTGAAGCTCATGAGGTCTGATGCATTTCAGGAATTTAAACAGTGGAGGGAGAAGGGAAAAAAAAAAAACCACCCAAAGTATTAATGCAAACTTGCCTGGAAATATCATTCCTTTAACAACTGTGTGTAGTCACACCCTTCCTCTACTGCCTCCAACAGAAAATGGAAGATATGACATAGGTTGTGTCTACATGGTGCCAAGCATCTGGGTTAAATTCGATCTTGATGTTTTGATCTCATATGGACATAGGGTTATTTTTTTTAACACCATCTGCAAAGCTGACATAATCTATGTCAGCTAGGATAGTACAATCACCAGCCTGCAGAGAGTTTTACCAGATCATAAAATTTTCACCAGCCTTTCTCTCAACGACTACTGTTTTATCATCATTTTAAAAATAAAATTCATTTAATCACTTCCTAGTATAGGAAGCTGCTAATGGTTTTTGTTGAGATGGCTGTTTTAGGAGCAAGATGCATAATCACCTCGACCAGAAGAATCGGCTTTGGACAATGTTCGAATGGCCAAACAGTAGATTCTGGGATGATTAGCCAAGTTTTCAGTTATCAGCTCTGCTTTGGAGTTCTTGACAAGTCTCAAAAAAAGAAAAATACTAAGACATTAAAAGAGGTAATGATGTAAAGTAGAAAGAACATGGACTCCAGATTAAGATAAACTGGTATATGAATGCTAGTTCTGCCTTGTGGTATCTTGAAAGTTATTTAATCTCCTTAGCCATAGTTTTCCCATCTGCAAAATGGGGTTATCATAATATTATATAATAAGTTAGAGTCATTGTATGACCATCAGATTAAACGGCAGGTGCTCAAAAAACATAGTAGCCATAGTCTTTTATTTTTTTTCTTATTAAAAATGACAATATTATAAGCAAAAAGACAAATGTAACTACTCTTAAATTCCTTATCTGCTATTAGTGGTGGGCTCAAAAGATGCAAAAGACACATGGAAGAAAAAGCACTAGATAGGGTGAATTTTCAGTCAATCAATCTTCCAGAACTTGCTGTGTTGACCTTGGACAGGTCAGTTTCCTTGTTTGGGCTTCATATTATTTGTTCTCAATCATGAACAGGTTAGATCTGCTATTATCAATGTTTCAAAGGTTTTAATAGAGCTGGAGCTAGAATGGGGATGTGAATATAATTTCTCCTCTATCTTACTTTTGGATTTGATTGTGCTTAAATCAGTATTAGATACTGAAACAGGTAGAAGTAAAGGGCAACCGTGCTGAGACTTTGACATTAGTCAACATTACGACAATATTCAGTATTGCTCGGATACTTTTGTTTGTACCAAGTGACTTTATTTTAAAATCCTACCCTATGACTTCCTGTCTTCACACTAGCTTTTATGATCTGATTTCAGTTCACTAGCTTCACTGATATCCTGTGTGGAGAAGTCAACACTTTCACTCTTCTCCACCTCTTACTTGGCCCCTTGAAAAGATAGGGGAACGAGGTGGCAACTTCTAGTTTATGCAGATGTGTGTGTGTGAGTTTCAAGGAATTTCATTCTTTTTCTCCACTCGAGTGTGTTTTTCTAATGTTTTGTCTCGTGCGTGTTCACAGAGGGCAGAAATGATTAGCTTTCATAATTTTTTTTTAACAAGGGAGGATGCATCCGTTGGAAATCTGTTCTGTTATCAAAGGTAGAGGATTTACTGCATCTGAGTGGCAGAACTTCTCGTCGATTGTGTATATTTCCTATCAACTGCTTCCATGACTTCAGTCGCCAGGTACTTGATTCTTGTGTTTTGGTATCAGCATCACTGTGCTGGGATTTCTCCTCCCTCCTGTGAATTAGGGGGTGTTTTTAAGTCTATGTTTAGAAATGTCCAAACATGTTTTCTCTGACTGATATTATAATAATTCCCTGAAGAAAGGCACCATTTTTGGCTTTTTAACACTTTACTTGTTTTGATCTATCATAAAGAAACTATATTTCTTCCTTACCTTCATCAGCTTTTAAACACATTTAAGATACCAGATTGAGTGAAATAATGTGAAATATGCCACAGAAATGTGGTTTATATGAGTGATCATTTTCTTAAGCATGGGTCTTATGTGTAAAAGCATGACTAGAACTAAATTTTCTAGGCGCCAATACAACATAAGTCATTTATATGGATTAAGTAGCGAATCCATGTTTGTAAAACCAAAGAATGAGAAACAATAAAATATAAAAAATATAGAAAGTTAAATTTAAAGTCTAGAGGACTATCTCTAAGAACATCAAAAATGATTCTTGAATGTCCATATATAAAGAATGTCTGTCTACAACATGAAGTCCTAAACAAGACACTTTAAAAAGTAATTATTGAAAAAGTAATGGAGTATAAAGGCCACAGATAGAATTTAGAAGAATTCCCTACCTTAGAAGAAAAGGCAGTCTGTTACTCCAGAAGGAGAAAATAATGCAAAGTAGAGTCGTTCTCAAGAGACTAGAACTGAAGATGTTCGGCAAACTGAAGACTGACGAATCTCTAGAGTTAGTGAAATATTTACTATCATATTTTTTGCAATCATTGAAAGTTTCCAAGATGTGACTATAGCCATTTGCCTTATATCTACATTAGTCAGAAGAGTAGATCTAGCATACATGTTACCGTTGCACCGTACATTTTAATTCCTACATCATCATCAGTTTTCTTTCTCTTCAAACATGGCTAAAGACTTTAAAAGCATCTAATATTTTTCTGTGCTTTATTATGAACTGTGTTTTCATATTCTACTTTCTACTACCGTATTTTTATCCTATGCTTTTTATGTTGATTTCCTCTAGACTAACAACACCAACTTTTTGTTAGACTAAGCTCCTGAGACTCTTAAACCCCCAAGTATCAGTAAGATAACAGATAAGAGTTTACTTTTTTTCTTAGGAAAGAAGCCCAGGCAGCAGCTTTAAGTCAACAGAGTCCCTGCTCCCTGCACCGTCACTCAGGGAAAGTAACTAAGACTAACACTGCCATTTTTAACATGTGGCTTCCGTTATAGACTTCTCCATTATAGTCAAGAGTCAGGAGTATGGTAGCCCATATCGCTTCTGCTCACATTCCATTGGGATGACCTCAATCATATGGCCACATCTGGATTCAAAGAAGGCTGGGAAATATGGTCCAGCTCTGTGCCCAGGAAGAAAGGTAAGGCTTATTTTGGTCCTCCACCTACCAGTATTTACCCACCACATCATTCTCCTCCCCATACTTCTCTTTTATAGCATGAATAGTTATTCTTCTCCATCTTTCTTCACTTTCACATTATTTCTAGCTCAGATCTCATTCAATTTGGAGGTTTAAAATTGAGAAGAAATTCAACCCAGAAAATACTAAAAAGCTAATCTTGAGGTGGTTGTCTGGCGTAAATGAATTTTTTGTTTGTCATCAATAAAATGGATTAAAATAACAAACATCTCCACAAAATTTATGTGAGAAAAAGTGTAATATGGTTCTCATAATAATAAATACTAAATCTTAATAGTTGCTGAATTGATCACTCAATACAGGTAACTAGTAGATCTATTAAAACAACTTCCCTTTATAGTTAGAGAGAAATCTAGGGGTTATCCAATGTTCTTTTACACTTTATTTTGAAGCCTTTAAATATATTCAAATTCAGCAATAAAATGACATAATAGTTCTTATTTTGATATATTTGTTAAGAAGCTGCACAGTATGTACTAAATGCTTAGTAAATCTTGGACATTATTATTATTTTATAATCAGGCAATTATTTTTCCTGTCCTATTACTTGTCTTCTTTATAAATGGGTGCCAAATAGCTTAATTGAAATTAATATAGCAAGAGGGAAGCAGGTTTTAAAGCAAGAGGTAAGAACTTGCCTTTTTTAGCGGGGAGGGGGACATCTCTGAGATTTAGTTATCTCACTTTTTAGATGGAAGAAAATGCCTCTTCCGCAAGCCTGGCAGGGATACTTTGAAATCAAATGAGGTTTTGCATGTGAAAGGACTCTGAAAACCCAAACCTAGTGGCTTTCTGACTTTTATAAATTTAGTTATTTGCAACCGACCCCAGGGGTCCTTAAGGTGAATATGTTTCTAATTCTGTTTAAACACAAATTTGAATCCACGTTTCCTAACTAAAAAAGGTTCTGCTATTTTAAAAAGCATATTTAGCTACTGCCAGGATGGGGTACCTAAATCTCATAGCTAGTAAATATTTCTGAAGATAGGATGTAATAAGAGTGAGGAAGAGGGGAGAAAGGGGACTAACCCAGAGTGTCCCTCTTGCATTTCAAATGCAATCACAGATATTAATATCCTTGCATGGGGATGATGAAGAGAGATCCCCAGGGGAACTGGAATCCTGTGGTCCTGAGTCCACAGGTCCTAACCACTGTCCTCTGTGGTTAGAGAGTTGGGAAGGTGCAGTGCTGGCATGAGTCAGTCAGTCAGAAAGGCTGAAGGAAAGGGGAAGAAGTGGCCAAGGCATCAGTTGGCTTATTGGTCAGAAACACACCCACAAACCCTGAAGGCATCACTTAAAAATCATCACTTATTGCCTACTGCTTTTTACAGGGTACTTTATAAGCTATAGAGGTATCTATGGATTTAGGAATTTGAATCCCTCTGAAGAACTCTTTTGTAAATATAAAGGGCTCTAAGGTCATCCTGAAGCTTTAAATGACCCACAGTTCCTGTATTTAGAGCACACTTTAAAAAATAGTGTGGAATAAGAAGCCATTAAAAGACAAATCTTCATGTCATTTATCACATGCTAAATGATTTGGAGAAATATTTCCGTCCTCCATTCCAGTATATGCCTGCTTCTTTTTTAAACTGCTTCACCTACTATCACAGAACATTGTTTATTGAGCTGCTCCTTAGCTATGCAGCTGGAATGATAGTTGGTTTCTTAAGAAGGTGAGATTGGAAAGTTGCTGATGAAATCGCAAGGACACCAAGAGGCTTATTTGGCTTTGCCCAATTCACTCTTTATTAGTGGATGTCTTACAATCAGAACTAATCTAGTCTATAGAGAGGGCTTGTGTTGCTGCAACATTTGCCGTGCACATGCTGGAGAGAACACAATACATAGTAGGTTAATTAAAATTTTACTAAATAAACTGATGGTCCAATTTTACAATTCTGATTCTCAGACTCTTGTCTGGTTTCTACCCACTGGCATAGTAATCTGGTTTATGTCACTAGCAATTTCTCTTGAAAACCTGGATTTCCAATGAATCTATATAAATTTATGATGTAACTGTAGTACTTTTCCTCAGGCATTGATAAATGACTCTATTTTCGTAGATTCTACTTTGTTTAAAATTATTCACTTTCCTTAGAAGGATTTCAGGTTGCCAAATTTCAAGTCCCCATATTTTGCTCTTGAAAACTATTTGCTCGTGACCAGTGGACACAAAGTCAAAATAGAATACACATGACCTCTTGCTTATGAGTTGGTTACATGTCTCATTGAAGCATGATATAAGACGATTGCTTAGCTAGCCTTCATGAATATGAAAGGAGCTAGCAAGACTGGAAATGGTTTAGGAGACTGTACCAAGGACAGGAAGAGAAATGCATTGGTAGCAAAAGGAAGCTGGCCAGGATTTATGACGATTATTCTAGAGTTGTTTTTTCCCAACTCAGTGAGATCTTTGAGAAAGTCATGATGCACTACTACAAAGCCCTACGTCCTCCTGTCACTTCATACCCGTCTCCTGTATTTAGCCTAAGCCATCTCTTGCCTGGTCATCTTGTGGTTCCTCCAGCACACTAACCTGGAGTCCCTTTGACTTTGACATTCCCTTTCCTGAAAAGTCTGACCTTGTTCTTGTGGTTTGCTGCTCGCTTCATTCAGATCCCTAGTCTAACATCTCACTTTGAAAAGTCCTGCCTCTTCACTCTGCCTAAAACAGCCCCTTCCCTCTCTCTACCACTCTCTTCTTTATTCTTCTTGAAACAATTTCTCTTTATCTGACTGAAATTAACTTTTATTTTTATTGGTTTATTATTTTATGGTTCGTCTCCTCCTCTAGAATCTGAGCTCCATAGAGGCAGAGAGTTTGTCATATTCCCTACTCTACCCTCATGGTCCCGAGAAGTTCCTAGGACAGAAGAGATGCTCAGTAAGTGTGCATTGAATGAAGGAATCAATGAATGAATGACATTTTGAAGCCATAAAGCTCAAATCCTAGATTACTTGAGATCTGACATTGTGTCCTGGTCCTTAAAGTGAGGACAAGACTTCTTCTGTTTCTAAAATACTATGAGAATCAAGTAGAATTATGTATGTAGAAGGACTTATAAACCATAAAGCACTACATAAAAGTTAGTGACTGCCACTGCTCAAGCACTGTGGTATGATGCAAAATTAGCTGACCCTGAGTTCAAGGTCAGACTGCTAATGGGGGCTTTGCCATTTCATATGGCATGTGCCTTTGAATAAGTATGTAACCCTCTACACCTCATTTTCCCTCTCTACTGTGTGCGAATAAGGTGAGGTAATGTATATGCTTGCTCTTGATCTGTAAAGAGATACAGGACTATATCATAGTACCACTTGCCTGTATAGAGCAGAACCGCTCCCCTCACTGTGTTTATCCAAGGCCTCCCATGTTCACATATATACATGAAAAGGTATGCAGATGAGGGGGAAAGGTAAGCAACTTATCCTGTTGCCAGGCTGATGCTTTCCCAGAGGTGGAAAGAGAACTTGCTAAACGGATGAAGGTAAAATCCATAAATAAAGTCAAATTATCAGATAAATTTATATGCTACTGATGTCACCACGATGCCAAAACGTAACCTATTTCGTGATGACACTTTGTCTCTAAATTTGTTTTAGGTTAAATTCTAAGGTTAACCAATTCCCTGGAATTCTTCAGCTGCAAAGAGCCTGTGATGATCCTTGACCACTTTGGTTCAGGTTCAGCCATGCATGCATTGAACCTTCTTCAGATTATTTGCTCGTGCTTAAAGCACTGCATTAATCAGAGAAGGAGGCTTCAATCTTGGGCTTGTTCTCAGGGGCTCTGCAGCATTGTGTTGCCTTTGATGAAAAGCTTAAAAGGCAGAGAACAGGAAATCCACTCTGATTTCATTGTTTGCTTTGAACAGTTCTTTCTTCTTAGGAACAATGCTGGTTTGCCTAAAATGGCTAATAATCACTACTATTTATTGGACATTAATTCTGTGCCAGGCACTGCACAAAGTAGTTTCTATACATCTTTACATTTCATTCTCACACCAGTGCTCTGAAGGAGATTTTATTATC